>NW_025061534.1:0-73676 GCF_000002595.2 Chlamydomonas reinhardtii
AATGGGAAGACTTGGAAGAACCCGCCGCTATCCTGGATGCACAAGACAACAAGCAGGAACTCCTAGACGCCCTTAACGCCCGCCTCGCCGTCCCCCTGGGCCCCCGCCCGCCACCCCCCGCTACGGACACCCACCTCAACCACGACCAGCGACAGGGCCGCTGGACAGACGCCAGCAATGACACAGCACGAGGGCAGCGCACCCTGCGCCACTACGTAGATATCAACGTTGAGCCCTGCAACCCTAGCCGAGACATCCACCCCACGCGAGCATACACCGTCCAGCTCGGTACAGTCCTCGACCCCGGCTCCCCGGCATGCGGCACCCACCTGGCGCATGTCTACGACCCCCGCGGACGGTGCATAGGCACCATCAGCGCAGAGCGGCTCAGCCTCCTGTGGCAACGCTACCAGCATGCACAAACAACCTGGCCCGAAGTGCACGCCAAGCACGATCAGGGCAGAGGCTTTGCGGCCGCCATCGCCCGCCTGCTCCTCCGATACAAACCCGGGGGCGGCTCCAAATCCCACCCTGTTACCGAAAAAGGCGAACGCATGCTGTGTGAAGGGATGACGCAAACCCTGCACACAGCAATAGGCAGCACAACGGAGCTCTTCGCATCACCCCTCAACGTCTCGGACGCCGCCACCACCTACTACACACTGTACGAAGAAGACATGCTCTTTGGGGCCAACTATGATGCGTACTCACAGCCATGGGATGGAGTTGCTGTCGCCTGCCCCGAACCCAACACCGAAGACGGAGCTCACGCAGTCCGCTGGGCACTAGCATGGGCCGAACACACCGAAACCCTTACAAACACCCGCAACCCGCCAACCACTGCCACGCTGCTCATCCTCCCCACCCAACGCAACGCGCCATACACACGATACCTCGCCCACCCCAGAGTTACACTCCTTGGCAGCATCTCCGCCACAACAACACACGCCCTTCTCGGCCAGATCCACAACGACACAGGCATCACCCTAAAACACGACCTAGTGCTGGTCAGCAATACACCCGGAGCCCAACTCGCCCAGCCCATACGCGACGCCCTAGGCACATCCCTATACCTCTCGGGCATGCCCGTCGACCCGCAGCCCCAACTCACGTGGGCCCACACGCGATGGGTAACCAAGCAAGTTCGCCGGATGACCCGCACCCGTCCGGCGGCACCCCGGGTAACACCCCCTCCCGTACCGGCCACGCCAGCCACCCTGGCCCCCTTCGCGGCCACCCAGCCCCTCCGCCTCAATCCCTATGAAGGCTTCTACACCGATGGCTCAGTGCAGAAGGACGCCCTCGGTCAGCCCAGCGCGTGGGGGGCCGCAGCGATTGATGCCCGCACGCTGCGCTGCTATCAAATCGACGTCAACCCTGGGCAACACGGCTGTAACACCATCACACGCTGCGAGCTCTCGGCCATACACCAAGTGCTCAAGCTAGACGAAGTGCAAGCGCTCCCCGAAGTCACAGTATACACTGACTCCGCTGCGTCGCTGTTCCTCATCCGCAAAACAATCAACCAGCCCCAACTCCTCACCTTCAGCAAACACAAAGCGCTGCTGGATAACATCCTCGCGCTCCTGAAACGCCGCTCCCACGCCGGCCACCGGACTAATCTCCTCAAGGTCAAAGCACATTCAGGGATTGCGCACAATGAACTCGCAGATCAGGCGGCGGTGAAAACCGCCAAGGGAGAACAGATGCCCGGGGCCGAGTGGCTGGTCGAGGAATCTGATAACGACCCGCGTAGCAAATACTACTGGATACGTAAAACTATGAAACCGACTGTGGAAGGGGTGCCACGAGAGAAGAACGAAGGGCACTATGCGCATGACCTCAACCGCGGCATCGCCACGCTCGCGGCCCCGCACATCGCCCAAGGCCACACCCGCGAAACCCTCTACACTGGCTTCGTTGCCAACGCCATCCCAGACCTGGATATCAAATCCAGCACCCGAACCATGAACATGCAATCAGGCCGGCACCGCAAGGCCAAACGCTGCATGGACTATCTGTACGGGCAGCTGTGGAACAATAAACTCGCGGCCCGTTTCGGCCGCACAGTCACAGGCCGCCGAGCCCCCCGCGCTGGCCCCGATACCCCCGCCCCATGCCCACTCTGTCGCGGACCCGACTCCGGTGGCCATATACTGGGAGGCTGCCACAACCCCCAACTCCGTGCAATGTACATAAAACGACACAACATTGCGATCCAGACCATCGCACGAGCCATCTCCCGTGGTGACTGCGGCGGCTGCTACATGGTAATGGACGCCACGTCTAAAGCCGATCTGCCAGACTACGCGGCTGACAACCGCCTGCCGCCGTGGCTGCTCCCCGACCAGGAGGGCAAACCAGCAGGACGCCACCTACATTACCGCCCCGACATCCTACTAATCCCTTCCATCTCCCTCGCCGCAGCCCTAAACCCAGACTTTGTCGTGTTTCCCAGCGAACGCGACACCGTCCACATCATCGAAGCAGGATACACCGCCGACACGAACCACGCCGCCAAGCAACACGAAAAAGCACAACAGCACCAGGCACTTGCAGCCGACCTGCGGGCAGCGGGATGGAAAGTGCAATACACCCCGCAGAGCGCAATCAGCCTCGGATTTGCAGGCACAATCCGCAAGGACCTCCATCCCCTCCTCACCTCCCTGGGCGTCACTTCCCACAAAGCCAGGCAGTGCTGCGACACCCTACACGACCACGCAGTCGCCACCCTCAACCACATTGTCTTGACCAGACGGCGTCTCGAACGGGGACTGCCACCTGGCGACCCGGGCGGGACGTAACATCCTGGCGGGGTGCAGGCCTGGCCTGCACGCCCGCCTTCACATGATCGGTAGTGGGGGCGTACAGGAGGCGGGCCTGGCCCACCTCCTCATCTCCCCCCACTCCCTTAATTCACACCACTTGCCTACGGCAGGGTGTCTCTATTTCTATTTCTATTTCTTTTGCGGGGGGCCGCGGACCGTGTGCTAAATAAGCCGCTCACCCCGGCGGGCAAGCCGTTTGCGCGCCTACTGAAAGCCATGACTGAATTGCCCGCGGTGACTCTTGTGGCGCCGCCCGAGCCGGGCGCGTGGGTGAGTCATGTGCCGTTGTGGGCTAACCCGGCGCTGTGTGAGGACGGCCGCACGTGGGAAGTGGCTTTCGCGGATTTGTTCGCTCTGCCGGGACTGGCGTGTGTGGGCCAGCTGGTTGCAGCGCATGACGGCCTGAACGAACTGCGGCAGGCATTGACGCGACCTTGGGCGGAGGGCTCCCGGTCTGGTGAAGCGTGTGCGGAAATGTATGTGACTGCTGTGTGGCGGCGGGTGCTGCACTGGAGCACGCGGGCGCGCCTGCCGTCGCCCCTGCCGGGACCGGCGTCGCCTCAAGAGGCGGCCGACCGGTTTGCGGCGGCGGTGGCCCTTCTTCCCGCTGGCTGGGCTGCCGCCGCGCGTGCGGCCCAGCTGGCTCGGGGGCCTGCCGCCGCGCTGCCGCTCCCGGTGGCCGACGTCGTGAGTGCTACGGCGGAGTCGGTGCAGCGGGTGGTGCGGGGACTTGGATGGTTGCAGTGCGGGGGGCCGCCCATCCTGCTCACTGCCTACACGGTGAAGGCGGGGACCGTGCTACAAATGGCTCCGCAGTTAGCCGCCCTGAAGGCTAAGCATTTGCAGTATGTGTGCGATGCGGGTGTGTCGGGGGTGGGGGCTGATCTGGCGGCGGGGGCCTTCGTGTGCACCTTGGCCCGCTTGTGGTCGCTGAAATGGGAGAATCATCATAAGGAAGCACTGTGGCGTGTGGCCGCCAACGCTTGCTGGGCGTTTCCGCGGCATGCTAGCGAGCGGGCGCGAGGCGTTGCTGTTGACCCGTGTTGGGCGTGTGGGGTTGACATGCAGGATGGGGACCGGCGTCACTGGTTTTGGGACTGCACTGTTGCGCTGTCACTGCGGGAAAGTATGGGGATGGCTATGGGGCTCCTGCCGGAGGAGGCTCTAAGTGCCTTCTCTCGTGAGGAGTTGTGGTTAGTGCGCCCGCCTGCGGGGCTTGCACCACCTGTGTGGAATGTGGTGTGTCTCGCTGCTATGTCTGCCCTGGACTTTGGTCGGCAGCGTGTGGTTATGGCCGGGTTGGCGGCGCGCGCGAAGCTGCCGTCGGCCCGGGTGCTGAGCATTGGACTTGCCGTCGTAGCTGACTTCTGGGGTCGTCTCCAGACGTTTGTGACTTTGGGTATCAGGCCAAAGGGGTGGGACACTGTCCCGCCTGCGCATCCCTTCATATCTCGGGCTGTTGGTGACGGCATGGTATTGCGCTTGCCGTATGACGCTGATTCCCCGCCCCCCTCGCCGTGAGAGGTTGTGCGTGGTTGGTGGCTCTGTTTGTGGGCAGGATGCACGTGTGGGCGACCGTTCTAGCACCTGGACGCTTGCGCCCTGGTTAGTGCGTGCGCTGTGCGTGTGTCCTGCGGCCTAGACGTTTCCCGGCACTCCTGTGCCTAGGCTTGTGGCGTTGAGGCACAGCGGTGGGGCTCTGGCGGGTTGAGGCTTGGCTAGGACTCACTGTGCGCGGAGTCACACGGACTTTGCCCGCGGGAGGGTATGCAGCAAAGTCGGGGTTGGGCCCTGATAGCATGTGATGGCTCGGCGTCTTCGGGTGCTGGGACTGTCCCCTCTGTAACATCCGCATCCATACTCCCGCGAGCTGCCGCGAGTTCCCCGGCGGCCTGCCCCATGCGGTTCCGGTGCCCAAAGGCTTCATAGCTGAGGACACGACCGCGTCATAGATTTCAGCGCCGACCTCAGCGCGGAAGGTGGGTGGGAATTTCGGGAATCGGCTGTTTGTGAGTGGTTGGGACTACCTGTTTCCAAGCACTGTTGCACTTCCCTAGCGGGCCGTCCCAGCACTGCTGGATGCCTGGGCGGGACAACCGGATGGCTCGGCGGGGACTGTTGGATGGCCCGGTCGGGCCAACCCGGGAATGCTGGAATGCCGGGCGGGGACCGCTGGATGGCTGGGTCGGGGTCATCCCAGCACTGTTGAATGACTCTGCACGTTACACGCGGCGTGCTGTTATGACTGCGCCGCGGACCAGGGAGGAGCGTGGGGATATGCCAGGGGTAGGCCGCTTCGAGCCGCGTGTTTTGTGCTTCCATGTCATGCCCTCAGAATTCAACACATTCGTTACGCCTTAGCATCAATACTGTAGTGAGCTATGTACACGCTATAGCGGCCGTTTATGGCTAAGCGCGAAACCCCGAAATGATGTCTCTGCGGAAGACGTCCAGCGTTCGCTTTAGTTTACCCCGATGAATTGTGCACATGTAATAGGTTGTGTTCATTGGTTTGGGCACAGTCTGTGACGGGAAGGGGCCGGGGCACCCGAGATGGCCGACGCGAACCAGTGGTTCGTCCGGCTCGCTGGCCGCTGTGGGGCGACTCAAAGGACGGCCTTGAATATTCCTGCTTTTTTTTATCCCATGCCCGTGGAACCAGGAATTGGTGCTAGAAAGACGACAGCAACTTGCTTGTTGATTTGCTGTGTGGCTTCAGCTTTCAGCGAATAAACAGCAGCTTAATAGGAACAACCTACACGCTTATATGATTATGAAACACATTAAGACGAAAAGAGGTTTGGCGGGTTCGCAATGGGGGCCTCAGTGCGGACTTTAGCCATTTAGTGGCGCAGACTTTAGTGGGCTTCTTCCTCTGCGATGCTCAATACTTGCTAACCTTGTTGTTTTAGGCTAATTGCGACGAAGGCCTGTCAGTTGGCTTGCTGGGTGTTTGCCGCGTGTCACGCCTTGGGAAAGGCAGTCCCCGACCAGGTCGCAAAATCCGACCTCGGCTTTACTCCGCCCCGATTTGTTTCCTGGTATATTTAGCGTTGGTATTGCAATCCCAAAGGCAGCCGTACTGCGGCGGAGCATTCTAAAGGGGGCGCCACTAAATCGACTGGAAAGAGGCCCAGTAATCCCACTAGCGGACCGCCATGCGATCCATGGAGCGTGCCCCTAAGGGAGTCAAGTGACAGGGGACGCAATGTACAGTGTTTAAATGCCGAGCACGAGAGGAGGCTGGTGTAGAAGTGGCGACTAAAGTCTGAGTATGACCTGAGTGCCAGAGTCGTAACAAATGTTGGACCAAAGGTACTGCGGATGCTGGCGTGCACACAACCTCCTGGACCGGTGACCGGGGCCCCATAAAAAAAATGCCGTGGCGACTGACGAGGATTCCCCGCCCAGAGGGAGGAGCTTTTCTTCCTATGGGTTTGGCTTTTCTCTCAACAACTTTCCAAATCAGGAAGCGTGATGTGTGCACGGATTGGCTCGCGTCTGCTGGATGTCTGTGCTGGGGTTGGCCCAGGGATGCGGGATGAGCCGGCGACTTGAGAGACGAGCCGCTCTCACGGCTCGGGTAGTCTCTTCACCAGTTCACGTGGAGCAGTGGAGGGCGTGGGGGAGGGAGTTTCCGCCCCGCTACATGCAGCTTCCTGCGTCAGTCCGCACACCCACATTAACCACAACTACTAAGTGCATTAATCCCGGCCAGCAGCCCCGCCACAGCTTAGTCCGCCCAGCGGAACTCGGCACTGTCACGCCAGTGCTTCAGGGCTGCCGCGTACGGGAAGTCCGACAGAGAGAACCACCGCTGCGCCATCATGCGCACAGTCAGGCACAGGTGCCGCTGCTCCAGCCGGTTGCGCTGCTTGTTCTTGATGTAGCTCATGGTGCTGAACACAAGCTCCTTGACTTTGGCCTTGACATTGCCCAAGCTCTTATCCTTAACCTTAGGGGCCATATCGTGGGGCCATATCTACTGTATGAACTGGTATGAATGTAATACGCATAGCAAGTAGTATTTGCGGCGGGGCCCGGGTAGTTTAGGGTCCGGCGGATTAAATTTTTGGTACCCGTGTGGGTACTCGAGGCCCCAATAATTAGTTTCCAGTACCCGCGTCAATTTCGTCGAATTGTTTTCTCAGTACCCGAATGGGTACTAGTACCCGGTTTTGGAAACACTGCTAGATTGCATCGTCGGCCTACGTGGACATTGCGCAGTCTCCATGCGGGTCCCACTCCATGACAAATCGTGTCCCCAGGGAGGCGCCCACACGACGGCACCCAAAACCCCCTGATAGATAGTACTTTCAGGATGCCACCACGCCGTCCCTAACTGATGTGTACAGGACAATACATCAGGGGGGTTTCACCGCCGTCCGGGGGCTGCGCTTCCCCAGCTACCCCAGCCAAACCCGCACGCCAAGGAGGCCCCAAACCAAACGCAGAGCGGGATACAGACTCCGCCACTTAATGTATATATGTTACATGCAATCTATTGGAGCAATAGCGCTTGACGGCAGGCTAAAACGTGCTCGTCGAGGCTCAAGTCATGACATTGACCGACCAACATCCTGCATAGGCGTTGTTTTGGAGCGTGATCAATTGCCGTCAACACAGATATCTGCATAGATGTAATCAGGCTACTATCTGGCCTGATATGGCGTGTCCTGGCGAACGCGACATGCAGATGTTTGAGGTCGGCCCCGGCTCGATTCAGTGCCCCGGGGCTACCCTATTGACCTTATATGTTTGTAGTAGATGCTATAGGAGGAATGGTACTGGGCTGGGGACACGACCGGCCCGTAGTTGGACGTTGCCGACCGACCTCGCAGCGCCACCTTGCCGGTGCCTGAGGCGCATGCTGCCTATTAATTGCTATTCATAATTCTGGGTCCCTTTTATGGGGCCACGCGGCCACACACCGGTGCTCGCGCAAACCCGATACTCAACGCGGCGACGCGGCGTTCTTAAGTGGGGGGCCGAATTCTGTGCGCTGTATTTACACAACTGGGTCCCTCGCGGCTGCCCGGACAGCAAATGGCCGCGGCTCCGACATAAACGCCACGGAGCGCACTCCCGTATGCGGCCCCAGCGACGTCGCGAGCACGCGCGACGCTCCTCGCAACAAAGCTGGGTCCCTCACGCCCGGGGCCCCGGCCCTCCCCCACACCCTCGGAGGATCGCCCGCGCGACTAAGTCCGGTTTCTATTATTATTCTTCTTATGATATAGGAGGAATAATAATAATAATAATTACAACGCCGGCCCATAGGGCCTGGCATGGATTAACGGGGCAAGGTGACTAGGGCGAGAGGGCCCGCCCCCCTCACCACGAAAGAGTCACAACCTCCGAAACTACAACCTCCAAGTCCTAGGCCGCTCTTCAAAGTCCACTACATCCAAGCCTGCACACCTAGCATATCGAGCTAGGGAAACGCCGCGTTATAGTAGTGGAGCACTGCCAGTTCGTGCAAACCGAGGAGCCATGGCGCTCCTCCTCGAGCCTTGGATCTTGAGCCTTGTCTTGAACCTTGGACCTCGCCACTAAATCGGACTTCTGCACCACGACCTTTCTAGGTTGCAGCGGGCATAAGCCCGCAATTGCCACTAAGGGCAATTACCTATCGTTCGTGGGATCACCAATCGGTTTCGCACCAATCTTTCGCCTTTTGCATAATTGGGCTTTTATCCGGATTCGTACCCGGGTCCCTTCTGCCGTAAGGACGAGTCAAATCGCTAACCAGCTAGGCCGGGGGCCTGATTGTGCACACCCTCCTCCTCTGGACGCGAGGCGGGGGAGGGGGTGGGGGTGGGGGCTGTGATGGAGGTGTGCGTTGCCGCGCGGCACGTACGGTGAAGGTGTCGGGATAGGGAGGACGCAGGCCGGCGACGAGGTTTGCTGCATTTGTACTGCAGCCAAGATCTTCGTGGAAGGGCTGCGTGTGTGTGTGTGTGTGTGTGTGTGTGTGTGTGTGTGTGTGTGTGTGTGTGTGTGTGTGTGTGTGTGTGTGTGTGTGTGTGTGTGTGTGTGTGTGTGTGTGTATATAAGGCGCCGTATGTGTGTGTTCGTGTGTGTGTGTCTGGGATTTCTCCAGTCTTGCGTTTTGATGCCGCGGTTGTCTCGAATCACTAATCCCGGCATAGGGGTACAGGGTCAGCTGTGGCGACCTGAAATGGGTTGCAGTGATGGGCAGGGTGTTGGTGGAACGTGCTGCTGGCTGCACGGATGTAACGTGTGCTGAGGTGCTGCAGGGCGGGTCGGAGGATTCTGGGTTCTGGGTTGTCAAGGCTTGGAAAGGTGTGTCAGCCGTACAGGCATTGATTGGTGCAAATTAAGCAACGAGTGTTGACCAGCGCCATCACCAACATAAGTGATTAACGGGCTGTTCATGCTGGGCTGCAATTCAACAGCGCTCGTATTTTACGGAGGCAGGGGCTGAATTCCTTAAAATGGCTTCGTTTAGTTGACAAAACAGGTTGCCGCCGCTTCTCACCCTGATCCGTACGATGTGGACACCGACATGATACGCCCACTCCTTGCTGCGTCCCGCCGACCCAACCTCGCTCTCCCGCCAGGGGAATCCCTGTCTCCCGCCGTCAACACTCAACACGCATAGATACAGCCCTTTGAGCCTTCTTACGATATGCCATCAATTCTAGCGCTCGGTCAAGGCAAACGTAACGACCGCCCCCAACATCATTAGTGCTTCTATGGTGGTGCCCATCCGTGAGGCAGACTGTGAACACACGCAACAGTGCAACAACAACAGCTATACCACCTCAGCGCTTGTGATGATCTGTGCTCAACAGCCGTCATTGATGTGTGAGGCGTACGTCTCCCTTGTTGCAAGTCGTGGTGCAGATGCAAGCAGAGCTAGCATCGTTTAGGGCACGTGCGCTAGTACCCACGCAAGCTGATACGGGAGCACGTTGATCATGTCGGGTGGTGCGCCATGGCGAGAGTGCATCATGTGCAGGACAGCAGCATGCAGGTGCCGCCATTTATCTACGGAAACGGGCGCGTGCCAGGCTTCCCACAGGTGCACGACTTCGAATCCGTGGCCGTACACGCTCCACGCCACGTCAGACGTGTTGGTGATGGTGGGAGGACCAGGAGTGGGTGCAAGTGCGTTGCCGGGCGCGGTGGGAGTGGTTGGCTGGAGAACGTTGAATGCTGCAACGGCCATGCCGTCAGGCGTGGCGCGCAGGACGCGCAGGGTTGGCAGGTTGCAGGCCCAGAGTGCGAAATTCACGGCACTGGAGAAACTGGAGGGAGCGTCAGGTGGGCCCAGGAGAATGGCACCGGTCCATGCACCGGCAGACTGCACTTGTTGGTGCCCCTGCGTAGGGTGGGGGATGGCGGGTTGGAGTGGAGGTGTGGGCGTGCAGTGGAAGGGATGGATGCGGCAGGTTTTGGATGCGGCAGGTAGAGGGCGGGAGGTACGCCGGACACCTAGACTCCTAGGCACGACGCTGCTGCCGTGCGAGCCCCTGCCGCACCCGGACGCGTGCCCGCACCTGCTGTAGGAGTAGGTCGTATGCCCATTGCATAGCGTGTTCGCTGCCGCCCATGGCGATGGCGTCAAGGTCGATGCGAGCGCCACGGTCATGGAGGAGCTGCAGGATGGGCAGGGGCGCGCCATTGCGGGCCGCGGAGGTGAAAGCCGAGTTGTATGCCCAGGTGTCCTGCGGATGGGCAGGCGGTACGGCTGCAGCCACCATGGCAACTGTGTCCCAGGAGGAGGTCTGTGCAACCACGTGCAAGTCGTGCGCTGTTATGCTGAAACCGCGGCGTAGGAATGCTTCTGCTCGTGGGCGGTTGTCTCTAAGCAGGATGACGCCTTCGTCGCGGGTCGAGGAGAAGAGCGTACAGCCTGCGTTGCAGTGGCGCGCGGCCATTTCGCCCATGCGGAGGACTGTGTCTGCGGCTTTGTCGGGGGTGCCATGCTGTAGAAGCAGGCGGTTGCGTAGCTCCTGCGGCACAGCCACGCCGGCTGCGGCCAGCGTTGCTAGGACCGCGGGAATGTTTCTGAGGTTCGGGTCGTGCAGGAACGTGTCAGAGGTCAGGAGGTCTGTTGCGACAGCCTGCCAGCCTTGCGGTGCGCGCAGCAGCAGCAGCTGGATGCTGTCTGTGTTGGGCACAGGCAGTTGAGACGCCGCGAGTGTGATGCTGCGGCAGACGCGCAGCACGACTGAGGGATCGGGCGGCTGAGGTGCTGGTGGCTGCGGCAAGGCTTCTTGAATGGCTGGCTGTTGTGGTGGCGGCGCAGGCGCTGCTGGCGGAGCCACGGCTGGGAAGGCAGGTGGCTGTTGTGCTGCCGGCGCGTCCACCGCGGGCGGTTCTGCTGCTGGGTCCGCAGGCAGTGGCAGCGGCAAGCTGTGCGGCCACTCAGGAATGTAGGTGGTGAGCACGTGGTGCAGGAACTGGGTGGAGCAGCCTGCTGCGATGCCGTCCATGATTTTGGCTCGCCAGTACGCGCCGTACCAGCTGTACGGCGGGGCATGCTGCAGGGCGCGCTCAACTAGGGTTGTGTGTCCGCGTGCGGCCGCCGCCTTGATGCTGCTTGCTGGAAGGGTGTGCCAGGCGTCGTGCTGTGCGAATCGGGCGTTAAGGAAGTCCAGTACACTGCTGTGGCCGCCGATGCAAGCGCCCTGTTGCGTGCTGTTGTACAGCTCTTGCCAGTCTTGAGGGTCTGCGTGTGCTACCGTATCGAAGAGGAGCGTGAGGACATCAAGGTGTCCGGCGCTGCCGGCGGCCACGAATGCTGAGCAGGTGAGCGCGCAGCCGTGGCTGATGAGCTGTTGGCAGAGGTGCAGCAAGCCAGCCTGCGCTGCGGACGCCAGTGTCTCTGTGTTCATTGCGACGCCGCTGTACTGGATTGCTGCAGTGGCGCTGGCTGCGTGCCCTGATGCCGCTGCGAGGCATGCGAGCCGGCGTCGTTGCGGCAGGGACAGGTGGGCCCAGGCGGCTGCGGTGGCGAAGCTCTCCTGGAATGCGCGGCCGGGCCAGCCCGGTGGTGGCACGTGCGTGTCAAGCCGCCGAGGCCGCAAGTATCCAGTGTACGTGTGCGGGCCGGCGAGGAACACGCGACGGTGCTGAGGCGCGGAAAGGGTGTTGCGCAGGAAGCGCGAGGTGCGCCGGAGCGCAGTGGCCCCATCAGCGGTGTTAAGGAAGGTTGCGATATGGAGCCAAAGGTCGGCGGGCAGGTTCTGCCAGTCCGGGGCCATGTCGGTGCTAAAGTTGAGACGCGTGCAACTAGAGTGCGGGATTTGAAGGCGCTGGATAGCGGGCGTGATGTTGGATACGTACTGTTATATTTGGTGTCAGCCTTTGTGTTCAGCGTAGGCGTGAGTGTGATCGAGATGATGGGCGACTCGCGGATTGCCGGTCGCAAAGCTTGCCGGATGGTTTAATTATATAGACCTCGTGGTTTCATTATATAGATTTGGAAGCCTTGTGGTTTATTTATATGAGGGATGAGTCGGGTTCGGTGCGAGGCCGATTTGGAGAGCGCGCGCAAGAAGCCGCGGCAGGACGCGAATGATGTGCTGATCGTCCCGTTCGGGCCGATGTCTGTGGAGGCAGGCGAGGCGGCTGAAGCGCAGCGGTAGGTAACAGCGCCGGGAATCGGATAAGCCTGGCGGCTCAGCGCTCGGGCGCGCGATGAAGCTGAGCAGTGGCTTTTTTGCGGGTGCTGACAGCAGGGATGTGGATGGGTGCATGGCAAAGGCGGAGCGGCAACGCTGGAAGGCGTTTAAGTGATTGCGTGGGAATGTGCTGCGCTCGCCACTGCAAATGCAGATCGGAGCGCGCCAAGGCCGACGCACTGCTGGGCGCCAACATGCTGCTGCCGCCGTATCAGGGCCGGCTGGTGGTCGGGAGCACGAGCGTGATCGCGCGCACGATGGCGCATCTGCGCGCGCGGTACGCCTTTGTTCCGATCCCGGGGCAGACCAAGCTTCGCAAGGTGTACGCGTGCGAGACTCCGGCCTGCAACGCTCGTATGGAGTGGGTTGCCAAGGATGCTACCGCCAAGGCCTGGCTCGTTTTGCATAGCCCGCACAGCCATGCGGCAGCCGCGCCGACGCCTACGGCGACACCCGGCCAGCTGACAAGGTGTGTTTGATGAAGTGGGACCGCGTGTGTTGGTGTGCGCGTGTGCGTGCGGGGTTAGGGTGGGGGTAGGGGGAGGGGGGTAGGCGGAATCGGGGCCAGGCAAGCGGGTGAGGCGTATAGGAGCTCGCAGCGGGCGCGAGGTACATAGGACCGCACAGGGGTGCTTTGTGGGGCGCTGTTTTGAGCGGGCATTTGCGCACGTGTTGTGTATGTACAGGCAAGCGCTGCGCAACAAGAACTTCTGTATCGCCAAGACTTGGGTGGAGACGTTCAAGCGTACACTGGTCGCCGCTGAGCTGAGGAGGTGCAGTAGGTGTGCGCGGCCCTGTTGTGTGCAGCCCAGCGGGATTTCTCAGCACAGCAAGGGCAGGGCACCAGCGTACTGAGATCGGACAGGTGTGCTGCGCGTGTGGCATGACTCCCCCGGTGCGGGGGACTCAGGCGAAGCGCCGGCCGCTTGCGGCAGGCGTGGCTGCCGATGCTGTCGTCGGCAGCACCAGGCTCTGCGTCGCCCCCGTTGTGTGGGGCCCGTATCCTGGGTAGTGCAGCGTTGGCAGGGGGGTAGTTGCCCGGGAGTAGGTGCTTGTGGGAAGTGGAGGGAGGTGCATGCGCAAGATCTGTTGCAGCAGTGGCATGACTCCCCCGGTGCGGGGGACGTAGTCATTGTTTGCAGCGGCAGGCTCTGCGTTGCTCCCGTTGTGTGGGGCTCGCATCCTGGGGAGTGGGGTGTAGGCGTGGGGATGGGTGGGCGCCTTGCATGGGTGATTCACACTGACCATTGTGCCAGCAATTGTGTGTTCTGTGCATGGAGGCGCGAGGAGAGTGCTGCGTCAGTGGAAGCTGCGCAGGAGCTGCTTGTGCAAGGCGTGGCCAGCAGCATCGGGTGGGTTTGCTTGTATGTGTGGCTGTGGGCAGGGCAGGCAGGGACGGTGCATGCCAACTGCTGCAAGGCACTCTGCTGACGCTGTGCACATGTTTGGATACCCGCATGGTTGCAGGGAGGGGCAGTGGTGCAAGCTGCGCCCGGATCTGGACGCGCTCGGCGTGAAGCTCGACGCCAACGGCATCGTCACGCACCTCAAGTACGCCCTCGCGCCGCCCAAGCCGCCCAGCGCGCACCTCGTGGAGGTGATGCAGGCGGGTGCCATCCGTGACATCCTGATGGGCATGGGCTGGGCCGCGCTGCCGGAGCAGCAGGTTCGGGTGTTCGACATTGACCTTGCCGCTGCGGATGCGCTCGCGCTGGAGGCCCTGCAAGGGTGGGCACGCATAGCGGGGGTGGCGCTGCAAGGCGAAGGCCAGAAGCTGGTGCGGCGCCAGCAGGGGCTTAGCACCGGCGGCGACAAAACCTCGTGGTACCAGCAGTGGTTCGCGGAGTGCCCGTTCGGCCTGCTGGATGTCACCGGGCAGGACGTGCTGGTCTGTGCCGTGCGGCGCACAGCAGATGGTGGGCTGCAACGCGCGCCGCTCGTCTCTGTAGGGCAGGTGCATTTTGTTGCATGTTGTCGGTTGTATGGCGGTGTGCGTGTTCACCATGCTGCTGTCGCGCTTGCCTGCAGGTGTCGGGCGAGGCGAGGCGCGCTCTGCGCAACAAGGTGGCGCGCACGTGTCAAGAGGTCCACAATGGCGACGCCTGGGCTCACATCGACAAGCACTACGACGGCAACTTCTGGATGGCGGGGCTGGCGTCGCCTGCTCGCGTGGGACACATCATCTGCAGGCAAGAGCACCACGGGGGTGTTGCATGCGGGCGGCAAGGGTGGCGCGGGCATGGAGGAGAGGCATGGATGTGCGGTGGGGCCGAGATTGCCTGATACGTTGCTGTGCAGGTACGTCAACCAGATCATCTACGAGTGCGAGGCGGAGCATTATCCATTCGGCATCGAGGAGGCGCTGGAGGAGATGTGTACGGCGGTGTGGGAGGCGGCGGTGCAGGTTGCGCCGTACCTGACGAAGTACAGGTGAGGGCGCCGCGTAGCCGCGGGCTGCATGCAAGGGCAGTACGTGCAGGATGGTTGTGTGGGGCGTCGCGTACCTAGCACTGATGTGTGGTGCTGCACGCTCTGGGTCTGCGCGCAGGGACGAGTTCTTGTCTGCCTGGGGGCGCCAGGCGATGTACGGCGACACGGCAACTAACCTCGTGAGCATGACCAAGAACTGCGCGGTGTCGTTGCACTTCGACACAACGGACGGTGAGGCTGGTGCGCAGGGGTGGGTATCAGGGAAGCGGTGCCTGTGTACTTGTGTGTGTTTGCGGGGGGGGGGGGGGGCGGGCGGTGGATGGGTGAGTGGGTGTGCGTGCGAGCTTGCTTGTGTAGATCTGGGAGGGTGGGCGTACTGTGAGGCAAGGTGGTGGTGCTGGTCTGCTATCTGCGATCCGCGTGCTGCTAATGAGTGTGAATTTCTTCGCGTGGGAATTGACACGCAGGGCCGTACAGCATCATGCTGTGGCGCCACAACGGTGCCGGCAGCCTGGACGGCGGGCATTTCTTGATGCCTGGCGCCTCCATCAAGGTAAATGGCCAGGTGGTGCATCTGTGCGGGCGGGTGTGGTTTTGTGTGTGCCGGCGAGGTGCGCGTATAGTGAGCTCGCGGTGCGGACATGCAAGTCATACGGGCGCTGTTGTCTGCAGGTGCTGCCGACCGACATGACGATCGTGGTGCTGGCCGCTGGCATGGTCACGCATGGGACGGCGCCCGTGCTGGAGTCCACTGGCGAAGCGCGGCGGTATGGCTACTCGCATTTCCTGCGCGTGCCGGCCATGGAGCGTGTGGCGCGGCTGATCAAGGCATCTGGCGGAAAGAAAAAGATGGAGGAGCTGCAGGTGCAGGGCATGAAGCGCGTGTTGGCTGCACGTACAGCGGCGGATCGGAAGGCGCGGCGGGATGAAATCCAGAAGCAGCGGGACGAGCTCCTGAAGAGCGCGCTGGACGGCGAGGCGCTGCCCGAGGGCGAGCATTTAGCGTTTGCTGTGCGAGGGTTGAAGTGGCACCGGGACATTGTGAAGTGCCTGGTATGGCAGGACTTCAAGGGCAAGTCCTGAGACCTGTAGCAGGAGGAGCGGGTGGGTAGTAGTAGCGAACGCTGGTAGTAGCGAACGTTGCTGCGGAGTTGGTGTGTTGCAGTGGGAGTTGGGCCATGCACGTGAGACAGCGAGTGGCCGTACAGGTGTTCGCATTTGCATGTTAAAAGGACTGTGCCATTTGCGCCAAGCAAGTGCATGGAGTGGGTGGGTGATGAACTGGATTGGGGGGTAGAGCTGTGGGCAGGGGCATGCGTTGGGGAACCGGTTTTTCTGTGAGGGCGTGTGGGTGCGCTAAGGGCAATGTAACAAGACAGCGTGGCTGTAGTCAGGTAGCAGTGTAGGGTTGCGGTTGGGGCCGGGCTGCAGCGGAAATAGAAGTAGGGGTAGCTGCTTGTTGTGGTGAAGATGCGCGGGGTGTCGTGCTGGCGAAAGCTTGCAAAGGTAGTGGGGTGCTGCATTGAGGCGCATGAGGCGCAGTGCATGAGGTGCTGGAATGGACAGGAGGCAGCGAGTGCAGCGAGTGCAATGGCGTGAGATGAGCGGTTGTATACAATGAAGGTGTGCAGAAGTCGCAACGTTGGCAACGTGCAACATCAATGTGTTTGTCGTGGTACCATAAGCAGAACGGCGCCAGACTGTGAGCACTGAGACTAGGAAATGTCAAGCAGCCGCGCAGAAGATACATCTACGCAACAGCCACAGCTTCTCGATAGCGCATTTGCGCGCACTACCAAGCAGTTCACAAACGCCTCCGTGCACACATGCTGCGCATGAAAGCGAGGAATGCAGGTTGGTTCTAAGCAGGGGTGGAGGCGTAATCAGTCGTGGAGGAGTAATCGGCATTACGGCAGCTGCGCCTGCACGGTGGCGCCCGCGATAGTCCAACGGCCGATCCGGGCGTGCTGCGGCTCGTAGCCAGCGGACTGCGCGGCCCAAGCGAGTACGGCGTCCAGCTGCGCTCCGTAGATGACGCGCGCCACATCAGGCGGCATGGTCACCTTCAAGGTGCGGGGAGATGCGAGAGGCACGCATGGTCAGGTGGAGTGCACGCAGGAGATGCGAGAGGCACGCATGGTCAGGTGGAGTGGCGGGTGGTGGATGGCATGAGCGGAGTCCAGGGAACGCACCAGGGTGCCATCGTATGCAGCCAGCGCGGCCGACAGCAGGTAGCCGATGAGGTTGTTGTTGCTGCAGGCAGGCAGTTTTGGATAAAGCGCAGTGTGGTGAGCAAACTGGTTGGGTGTTGCGGGGCCGAGGTTGGCAGGTACGTAGCCCAACCCATATAGGAAGACGGCTTGCGCACTTACTCGAGCACGACTGGCATGAAGGCACCATACACCGGCGCGTGGCTGGTGAAGGCGGCCTGGTCGATGTTGGAGTTGAGCGTGAGCATGTTTTGGTCATGCACCAGGAGCTCGACTAGGATGTGGATCAGGAGCGGAGTGTCGGGCGTGACGCCCATGATGCCGGTCTCCATTGTCGCGGTTATCTCCTCGCCGCGGTTTTGCGCGGCCATCAGGAACAGAGCACGGCGGCCAGCGGTGGGCTCGCGCAGCTTGTTCAGGATGGCGCGGCGCGAAGTGGGTGTGCGGAGCGAGAGGACGATCTGAGGCACGGACGAGTGGGGAGGGGCCAGTGGAGAAGCGGGGTGGCAGTGGTATGTATGGACACCGTGCAAAGCGAGGGAGGCTGGGGAGTGCAGATACAATGGTATGGAGGTGGAGTACGACTAAGAGGTTGTTGTGGAGCAGAGCTGCGTAGGCTCACCTGGACCGTGACAGAGGGGCGGCGCACCAGGGCGTTGAGGAGGCCTGCGTAGAAGATTGGGACGTCCTCGAGCTGTAAGTCACCATCGTCATCTCCTGCTGGCGGCTGCAGCATAGCGCCAGCGATGGTGGCGGGCGCAGCGTCAGCAGCAGCGGCGGCACCAGCAGTGGCACCGGCGGCACCAGCATCCTCAGCAATGGCAGGCAGCGCAGGGTCAGCGGCGGCAGCAGGAAGACGGGGAGGGATGACGATGAGGTTCTCGTTGAACACGGCATGGAGGGGTGTCAGGAAGTTGATGGGCACACGAAGCGAGGGCACCTGCAGAGGCGTACGTGGAAGGCGCGGAAATGGATACTTGTCAATAGACGCTGAGGACCCTAAGTACCGTATGCAGGCGGAGTGCATGACACAAGCAGTGGCAGGTGCAAGGTAGGTGCTGTGGTACTTGGTGCCCACCAATAGCCTGCGGGCAGCGTTTACCGTGTTGGGAGGTGCAGTCAGCACCACCACCGAACGAGGTGAGGTTGCCAGATTCGCGCCGACTGCGGGGTTGAATTGTTGATTCACTCCACCATGGAGGTTCGTAATCGTGATGTGGTGAGGCACGTGGTAGCGGCGCGAGTTGTCTGCTGTGGGCAAGGCAGGTAGCCGGCAGTGAGGTGGCTAAGTTGGTATGGGATAATGAATTGGGCAGGAGGGAGGGCTGGATAAGAGATACGTGCATGGTAGGCGTGCCAGCTCTGCAGGACGATAAGCACTAAAGGCCCTGGAGGTGCAGCTGCGGGCCCGAGCACTTACCCATGACGACGCTGATGACGTTGAGCACAACGTTGCACCTGTCGCTCACAGCGCGGATGGTGCCGTCATCACCTAAGATATGGACTCGGTCAGACTGGACGCCCACGGCGTGAATTGCAGGGTGCGCGGCGTTGGCGGCGCCGGCCAGCACGGTGACCACCCATCCTGAAAGGCTGTGCTCGCCCGCAGTGCTGGGCAGGTGGGCGTGGGTGACACGGGTAGAGCGCTGAGATGTGGACTGCATGCGCTTCTCGAGCGCAGCTGCAAGCGACATCCCGGTGGGCTTGCTGGGTGGCGTGCTGGAGGTAGGGGCCACAGGCGTGGCCGAGCCTGTATGCAGGGATGAACGCAGCAGAAGTCAGAATGGATACCGGCAAGAAGAGGTGCTGCAGCGCGGCTGTCAGAGCAACACACACACACACACACACACACACATACACACACACACACACACAAGGAAAGCACGCGGCTGTGTGATGTCTTGCTCCTGGCAGCTATAGGAACGACTCACCGCCAGGCTTGCCGCGTCCCGTCATGGTGATGATGTTGGTGTACGCAGCGTACGTGGGCTTGACGAGCGCGGTGCTGTGGAGGTGGGCGTGAAGCATGGGCAGGGACGCGCAGGGAGGCTAGGTTGGTTGGCGTGCGAGAGGAGCATAGGCGTAGCAGCAGCGAGGGCACAGTAGGATAACCGGAGGTGCAAGACAAGCGCGGAAACACGGACGCGTGGGCTTGATGGGCGGGCGTGTTGAGGTCAGGGCAACTCGCCTGTCATTGATGCTGGTGGGGACGGTGGCGTTGATGCAGTCCGGTGAAGTGCACCTGCGTGCAGGCGCGGCGACATCGTGGACAGAATCCAAGGGCCAGCGCTGAAAGCGTGGGGGGTATGACAGGGGCAGCGAGCTGGCGCAGTGTGCATACCTGTTCGTGGAAATGGTGTAGTAGGCGGGAGTGGGTGCCAGCGCGGACCTTGCACGGAGGAAGGGAAGGGTGGAGTATTTAGTGCTAACACGAGCTGGGGGTGGCAGCGTGGTAGCGCATGAGAGGTTGGCATGCTTGATGCGGTTGCGTGTGGAGCTAACACGCACAACTGCACACTGGCTCACCACGTGTGGGCGGTGAAGCTGGGGTGGGTGGATGCAGTGGCCGCCCAGCTGCGTCGGAGTGGAGTGGGTGTGGGTGCGCAGGTGAATGCATGAGGGGAAGCGCGGTAAGGACAGCGACATCTGTGACGTACGGGCTGGGCATGTTGGTGGCCACTGGGGAACTTACATGCCGTGAACGGGGGTGGGCGTGGGCGCCGATGCGCCCGGGGTGCTGTTGGGGTGCGGAGCGTGATAAGTGAGAGGTGAACAGGCAGCAGCGTTGTGCTCAAGTCGTGTACAGGGGTGCTCGCGTATTGCCGGCGGGACGACCTGAGACCATGAAGCTGTGCGTACCTGGTAGCAGGATGGGCGTAGGGGACCAGCGCAGCGGGCGGGCAGGACCTGCAAGCGGCAACGGAGGAAACGTAAGCACCGTCATGCTGCAAACAGCGGCGGGTTGCGCGACAGCGGCGGTAGGCGCTTACCCGTCAGCGTGGGCGTTGCGCGTGCTCACGAGAGTGGCAAGCGCCGCTAGCAGCAGCAGGAACAGCTGCATGTTTGCAGGCGCCGCGGGCGTGGGTGTGCGGAGCAGTACCGGAAGTGGGGGTGTTGGAGTGCAGGTCGCGTGAGAATGGGCTGCACGAGCGCGTGCTGGGCGCGGAAAAGATGTATGCCTAAGCGTTGCAGCGGCGCCAGTGTGCAAGCGCGCGAATGGGAGCGGCCGAAAGCGCCGAGACAAGGTTCAGGTCCTTGTTGCGCATTGGACGGTGGCTTCGCCATGCACGTGCAGGGCAGGAAGGGGCGCTGGCGAGCAGGTATTCCACGTAGCAAGTTGTGCAATGAAACTGTAAATAGCCATGGAAGCGGACATGCGGGATAAGATGGGCCTCGCGTGTGTAGCTTGAATTTGGCCAGGCTATTATGCGCTCATGCATATTCACGTATGCATGTAGGGTGGACAGCATAAGGCACTAGAACGAGCCGCACGGCACGGTGGATCGCGGATTTGCGTTCGACCCATCGGGCGCGTCACCCCGCGGGAAATGCGAGCCGCTCGTCGATGTAGGAAATATATACGTGGACTATGGGAGTGCTAGGGCACACGCACGGTAGCATAGCGTGAAGCTTAGCAATGTCGCTTCGAGGCAACTACGAGGAACTGCGACGTGCAGCGCGCTTGGAGGCAAGCAAGCGTGCGCAATCATGGCGATGGTAAGCATGGCATGCCATGGAGCGGAGGTTTGGGGCGCCGAGCAGAATTGTGCTTTCAATTTATCCGGGTGTGGCTGTTGCGCAGGGCGCGGCCTGTCAGGCTGCGCGATGCTGTCGTCATCGTCGCGCTTAGCGTACTCATGGCAGCGGCAGCCGCGGCGGCTGTGCTGTTGGCGAGCGGCTGGATGGGCGCCGGGCAGGCTCAGTGGCGTGCTTTGCGCTTGGACGGTCTGCCGGTCTCCGGCGGCGAAGCGAGTGGAGAGCTTCGGTGGTCTCATGGCCTCCGAGGGTGGCGCCATTTCTTCGCGGTGGAGCGGTGTGGTCATTTGGCATACATGACTTGGCAGCATGGTGAGCGCAGGGTGGGGGTGGGTGGGCGCCAGGTGTGTTGTTGCGGTGGAGTAGCATCGTCGGCGGCATGGGTAGTTGGGTGCGCAAAGCGGATGAGACAGTTACGCGCGGGGCGCCAGTAGTGGCGTTTACAGGGAGCTGTGGTTGCCAGAGGGAGTGATGCGGATGCATGCCAACTGCGTGTACATGCAGGTGCGCGGAAGGACACCCGGCAGGAGCGAGGGGCATTTGGAGCGCAGGCGCTGCTGGTGCTGCAGGCGGCCCCTCTGCTGCTGCTGGGGAGCTTGTGCGCGTTGTTAGGCTGTGCGGCAGCACGCGTGGCAACGGTGCTGCTGCTGCTGCTGCGCACGGCAGCAACGCGCAGCGGAGTGAGCAGCGCAGCTGCTTGGGCATGGGCGGGATGGGGTTTGATGACGGCGGGGCATTGGCAGCCGCTGTGGCGGGCGCTGGCGTCGCTGTGGCAGCAGTGGAGGCGCTGGCATATGCTTGCAGGACGGGACAGTGGTGGGCGCATTTCCATTCGCGTGTACAGCCAGCGCGTGTGGTGGGCGGCAAGACGGGCATTGTCAGCGTGCTGCCATGCGACCCAGCGGCTGTGCTGCTGCTATTGACTGCGGCAAACGAAGGCGTGCCGCCGGTTCTCCTGCGACTGCTGTGGCGTAGCCGGCGCGTGCGCTTGCATCGCAGCTTCGCGGCGCAGGGCATTTTGCCAGGCAGCACAGTGTTTGTGACCAGCGTGCTGTATGGCGGCGTCGGGTTCACAGAGGCGGAAGTGCGGCGCGTGTGCGACGCTGTGGAGAAGCTCGCGCGCAGGGACGCGGGTGCATGCGCGCGCATGGAAGCTGGGCAGTGGGAGCCGCTTGTGCAAGTGCTTGCGCATCAGAGTACTGCCTCGCCAGCAGTAGTGGAGGCCGTACTCCGCGAGCGTGCGGCGACAATTCGAGCGGCGGTGGCGGTGGCAGGTATTACGCATCGCATGTTCGCTGCACGCACTGCAAAGCAGCAGGCTGCGCGAGCAGCGGCGGCCGGGTCGGTAGCAGGCAGCGTACAGGCGAGTGCGGGTGGAGCGCCAGGCACCTCAGCTGTAGGAGCGTCGCCTGCTGCCGGGACCGGGCCTGGGTCAGCAGGTGCAGCGGTGAGCCGCTATTCGGGCGCAGCTGGGGCGCCTTCAGCAGCCCAGCACAAAGTGACAGCAGCGCCGGGGGCTAGGCTGGCCGGCGTACCGCAGCAGCCGCGCACGGTCCGGCAGCGCGCGCAGGCGGAGGCGTTCAAGTCGATGATGGGGCAAGGGCTGGATGAGGGTAGCCGTGCTCATGCTGCTGCACAGACTTGCACGTTCACCAGGCCCGAGCAGCCTGCGCCACCGGTACCAGCGGCACGGGAGGGGCAGCCGCAGGGGCGTTATGTCACAGATGTCATTGCTGGCATCGTGGGCGTGCTGCGGCAGCACCGGGATCTAGCCAGCATCTTGCACCGCAAAGAGATGAACATGCTGCTGCCGGGTGAGTTGAAGCAGCTTGCCGAGGCGCTGCAGCAGCAGCTGCCGGAGAAGCTGCGCAGCAGCTCAGTGCATGGGATGGAGACGTGGCTGCATCACCACGCGGACGAGATCGAGCTCGCGCTAGCAGGCGTGCCAAACCCCGATGCGGTGGCAGCAGCTGCCGGTGTGGGCGGAGCAGCCATGCCGTGGGAGGTGCAGCTTGGCTTGCAGCGTGTTGCGGAGATGATGGGGCTGGCCTCCGACGCGGAGAAGCAGCCGGCAGCAGAGGCGTGGCAGGAGCGGCAATGGCACACGCTAACAGATTGCATCAGTGCTACGCGCGCTGCAGCCAGGGTCGCAGGAGACACCGCCGGGGCTGCAGGAGCGGCCGTCGGCACAGGCGGCGCGCAGACCGCCGCTGGTGGCGTGCCTGACATCGCAACGTCACGCTTGTGTGACGATGCCGCTGCAGCACAGGCGATGCGCCAGCAGATGGCCGCGGAGTTGCCGACGCAGCCGTGTTGCGTATGCGGTCGCCGCCGGCGTCAGCGCGATGTTCATTGGCATCGTGTCTCGGGATTGCGGGAGTGGCTCGACGAGCAGCTTAGCGTGATGCTGCCGGGCACAGCAGAGGCGCCGCGGGATGGCAACACGCTGTGGGCTCCGCCGACATCGGCCGAAGCTGTAGCGTTGCTGGCGGGTTCCACGGGCGCTGCGTCAATGACAGGTGAGTGCGGAGGCGATTAGGGCAGGGGCCCACTCGGACGCACTGCAGTGATGGTGGGAATGGGAATACAAGCAGGAACGCACCGGCGCGTGGTGGCTAGCAGGTGCCTGGCGTTGTGCACGTGTACCGTGACGAGCACCAAATCACGCTGACGTGCATGTAATTGATGCTTTGCCCGGCGTACAGAGATTACGGAGCGCGTGATGCGCGCGGTGTATCGGCTGCAGGCGCATCCTGCGGCGGGCACAGTGCAGCTGGCCGCAGACGGCGATCACCAGCTGCGTGTGTGTGTCGATTGCATGCGGGCGCACCAGCATGGGCATCTGCCCCCACTGTCGTACGCGTGCGTTGACAATGGGTTGCGGCCCAGCCACCTACCGCAGCTCACGGTGATGGAGGAGCGGCTGGTGGCAGTGTGGCGGCCGCTCCGTAACCTGATGGTGTGTCGGCCGCCAGCGGCGGGCGGCGGGCCGGGGCATTGGGAGATGCGCGCGCACGTGATTGCGTTCAAGGCGCCGGAGCCGCAGCAGCTGGCAGCGGTGTTCCCGTGCAGCCTGGCGCGCGTGCCTGAGTGCATCACAGTGGTGTTTGTGAGCCCGGCACAGACGTACCAGCAGCTGGAGGCGTTGGCGCGCCGCGTGCCCGCGCTGATGGTGCGGGGCAAAGTCGTCGCGGCCTGGGCGCGGCACTTGGCAGCTCTGTATCCCAGCGCGCGCCTGGACGAGGCGGCCGTGCAGGAGTGGGAGCGGCAGCCGCCAACAGCGGTAGCGGATGCTCTCGCGCGGCGCGCCGTCTGCACGCAAACCCAAGGCGAGGCATCGGCGCTGCTGCGGACTTTGCGGGCGGAACAGGAGGGGTATGCGCGCGCGCGGTACGGTACTGCAGAGGAAGCTGCAGCTAGAGGGGCGAGTACAGCAATGCCGGCGGCCGTCAACAGCGACAGCAGCAGCGGCTCGGACAGCGAGGCCATCATTGTACAGCAGTCGCTTGCACGGCCGAGCCGGAAGCGGCCCAGGTTGCTGTCTGCCGCGCACATGCAGCGGCTGCTGTGTGGGCTGGATCGCGACGCGAGCGTGGCGGTGCGGCAGTTGCTTCTGGCCCACAACTTCAAGGCTGCTGCTACAAAGCTGCTTCGCCACCACGGCGGCGCGCCAACCAAGGAGGCGGTGACGCAGATGCAGGTGCAGCTGCAAACGCAGCATTGTAATTACGAGCAGGTGCGCGGCAGCCTAGCGAGGCGATGAGCGCGGTGCGGTCGAGGCGCCTGGCGGGGTGGGCGTTGGGTGTGGCAGGAGTAGGAGGTCCCCGCGGCCGGCGGGGAGAGGATTGAGTCAGGGGTGGAACGGTGTGGACATGGGCAGCACCAGAATAGCAGAGGGGGCCGCATGCGTGGAAAGGCGGCTACAAGTAGGGCGGCTTCGCCAGGCTTCAAGTATGCGCGTGTGTGCATGTGCAGGTGTTAACGGACCACGAACGAGCGCTCACAGCTGAGGTGAGGCGGTGGAGTGCTTCTCGTCAAGCAACACTGCATCGAGCGGATTTGCATGGCAGTGGGTTGCCAGGCACATGAAGTGTATACGGCGGGATTGTGCGGGTTGGGTGGCGTTGCTGTGGCGCCAGGCGTGCAGTGCTGACGTGAGGCCCTGTGTATACGCATGGTGGATGCTTTGCGTGCAGGCGAATGCGAGTGGCAGCACGCGCCCGCTGTCACGCCCGCCAGCGGGCGCACCGCTGCCGCCAGGCAGCTTGTTCGTGGTGCACGAGCCGCAGGCACTGTCGCCTGTGCAACGGGAGCACGGTGCGCAACGGCCGCAGTCTCTTCCAGCACTGCCTGCAGAAGCCGCACAGCGTGCAGGCGCAGCAGCACCAGCAGCGGCGGCGGCAGGGGCGGAGGTGGCGGCAGCATTCAGCAGCTGCGGCCAGAACGTGACACACATGCAGGGCATAGACGACGTTGACTTGCCGCCAACGCCAGCAGATTCGCCGGCGTTGCGCGCGGTGTTTCAGGACGCCTGCGCCGACGAGCGTGCCCTGCAGCTGCTGCTGGACGGATGGCCACTCGCGTCATGCACGGAGCAGGCCCCGCAGTCGGACTATCAGCCGGAGTGGCCGCTGCGCGTGCACGTGAATCGGTTTCCTAACGGCACGGGCGCATGCCCGACCGGCATGCAGATGCTCAGCTGGATCCAGCTGCAGCTGCAGCGATGGTACCCACCAGCGCCGGACGGCACCGAAGACTCCAGCGCCCAGGCACCACACTTCATTCTGGACATGTTTGACGCGTGGCAGCGGCACACGGTCAACCAGCAGGTGGCGGTGCGCTTCAAGCTGGACCCGCAGCTCATCATGAGCCTCGGCGACATGGGGCCGGACACGCTGGTGGAGGCAGCGGACGTGCTTGCAGCAGGCCTATCACGGACGGAGCAGGCCTAGCGGCTGCACGGATCACCACCGGAAGTGGAGCAGCTCGTGCGTGGAGCGCGCATCACGGGCGCCCATGTGGTGGGCTCGCCTGGCTCCTATGCAGCGCTGCGCAGCCGCGCGTACGGGCTGTGGGCTGCGTACGGCCCACCCAGCGCCACTGTGACGCTCAACCCCGCATCGGTGCACTCAGATGCCACGTTCACGCTGATGGGGCGTCCGTACACCTTCGACGTGCGGACAGGCGCGCCGCAGCATCGGCCCATGGCCGCGGAGCGGTGGGACCTGGTGGCCGGGCACCCGCTCGCGTGTGCCGAGTCCTTTGAGGCGTTCATGGACGCGTTCTGCGACGTGTTCCTCGGGTGGCCAGCAGGATCAGATGTGCAGCAACGTAGCAACTGCCTGTTCGGGCGCGTTGACGCCTTCTTCTTCAAGTTCGAAATGAATCAGCGCGGAGAGCTGCACGTGCACGGCTGTATCTGGCAGCCCGGGCTGCAGCCAGCACGCCTGCGAAAGGCGCTAGCGGACCCGCGGAGTTGTCCCGACGTGCTGGACTTCCTGGAGTCCGTGCAGACGCAGTGGTTTGCCTCACCGCTGCTGTTCAGCGGCGGCGAGCGACCGGTCCACGCTCAGAAGCTCAGCACCGAGCAGCTGCAGGAGGTGGCTGAGGCGGCTGGCAGCGAGCGCTTGACGGAGCTGCAGCGGGACGTTCTCAGGGAGGTGCTGGTGGAGGTGAAGGCCAGGGGGGCCATGGAAGACGCAGCCGTGTCTTGTCGGCCGCCTCTACAATGCAGCAGTTTGACTGAGGCGGAGCGGCTCGGGTTATTTGCTGCGCACGCGGTCCTGGAGACGCTGCTGCACGCCCATCGCGACGGCACGTGCACCACGTCACACAGCAAGCATGCCACGGACAGCAACTGCCGCATGCGGCTGCCTCGGATGCTGCACTGGCTCACCACGTACCTGCACGAGCAGTCGGTGTGCGTGCACCTCAAGCGGTATGGCCGCTACATGGTCTCGCATATGGTGGCCCTGCTGCTGGCAGTGCCTTGCAATCACACCGTCACGTTTGCGTGTGACGTGGGGCGCTGGCTGCGCACGCGCGAGCTATGGGATCAGCGGCACGAGGGCATTCCGCGCACGGACCCTGTGTGGGAGCGGCGGCCGCAGCTGCCCAGCCTTGAGCAGCTTGCCGCGGACGCAGCGGACTATGCCCTGAAGTATGCCACCAAGTCTGAAGCAGTGCAGGGCAGCAGGGCCCTTATAGCCGCAGCCACCATGCTGCGGCGGCGCATGCACCTCATGACGCCAGAGCAGCAGGCCGGGATTGAGAGCGAGCACCTGCCGATCCAGGACGTGCTGGATCAGCTACGGCATCCCTTCGCAGCCTTTGCGGACGCCAGCGCCTCTGCCTGGGCGCCCCAGCCTCCTACTGCAGGTATGTCAGCTGCAGGCGAGAGCAGCACGCTGGCACAGGCGCAGTTCACGGCGGAGGTGACGGCGCGCGCACAGCAGTCCGCGACTGTGGCCGCGCTGCGCACCTGCGCGGCCTGTCGGCGCGGCTGCGGTGCAACGGGAGGGGATGTTCAACCTTGCGCACGCCATCAACCTGTTAACAGCCCAGCAGACCTTCTCCGCTCCAGCAGCGGCGCTGCTGCTGATGCGGGGCACCGACGCGCACGAAAGCCACCAGTTCAGGGCCATCGATTACAGGATGTTCTCGCAGCATGTGCAGTCGCAGCTGAAGCGCGCGGACCCGGAGCTCAGGCCCAGAGACACCCAGCTGCGGCTCGTGCGTACAATGGCCAGCGTTGGAGCGGGCGGGAGTCCGAGAGGGGAAGGCCAGCTTCCGGCCGCCAGCACAATCGCTAGCGATGTCCCAGATCCCGGGCCCAGCGGAAGCGTACAGCAGCAAGAGCAGCCCGCCGTCGCACCTGCTCGTTACCGGTCATCAAGCTAGCTGAAAGACTACCTGTACCGCGGTGAGGCGCTGCGCGAGCTGTCTCCTATGATGATGGCCATGTTGTTTTATAAGGTACGAGGTTGCGTGCGCGGCAGCTTGCACGCCTGGAGTTATGGGGTGCAGGAGTGTTCAGTCCGTAGGTTCGCATGTGTTATAATGTCTTGCAGCACCACTTCGGCAGGGCCCAGCAGCAAAGAACTGTATGTGTGCCCACCACCCCGCAGCACTCGGCCGGGCCAGATGGAGCGCAAGGGCACCATCTGCGCCTGCATCCCGCGCACCCAGAGTACAGTAAATGCGTGTGGCGGCGCCGGCTGCGGCCGTACGTGCCGCAGCCGGTGTGTGACCCCGTTGTGCGGCCTGCGGACGGCGTGGACGATCCGCAGGTGCTGGAGCGCTATGCAGTGTTTGCGCTCGCGAACTTCGCCGCCTACAGCTGTGACGACATGCTCGATCTCAGCAACGGCGCATGGGCAGCTTATCAGCGGTGCTTTGCACAGCCGGCGGACGGCCAGTCGCTGCATGTGCGCATCGCGTGCCGTATGCTCGATCACGTGGATGGGCTTGCGCGCGTGCGAATGCGGGCGGAGGAGCGGCGGCAGCTGCAGGCGGGGGCGGAGGGCACCGCTGAGGATGCGGCGGAGGAGGCACTGTTGGAGGGCGTGCCGGTGGAGGGCATGGACGACCTGGAGGCAGAGCCGCAGGATGATGAGGAACCCGATGTTAGGCGTAGCGCAGCGCCCGCAGCGGAGCTCTGGCAGGGTTGTGCGCTATCGGAGACGGAACGGGCAGGGCTGCTGCAGCGCGTTGTGCACGGCGGCCTGGGTGGCGGTCTGACTACAGAGGCGACCACCGTGGTTGCCCAGATCCCGCGCGCCAATGCATGGCCAGCGGTTGGGCGTACAGCGGCGGCGGCAGTAGTGCGCAGCACACAGGAGTGGACGCACGAGCGGCTGGCTGCAGCACAGCAACGCATGCATGATTACGACCTAGGTGGGCAGTACGCCGCACAGGCGCTCGCGCAGGCGCAGGGAGCAGTGCAGCAGCAGCTGCTGCTTTACAACAGCGGCACTGCGGCAGTGACAGCGAAGCTGGTGCTCATCTCGCCATTGGCGGTTACCACAGCCGTCCCAGAGGTGCAGGGCGTCTGGCCCGATGCAGCGAACCCTGGTGCAGAGCCGCCGTACGTGCTTTGCCCGTGTAGTGCCGAAGCACCGTGTGTATGGAGGTAGTGAGAACTACCGGGTTTGGAAGGCAAGGCCGTGTAAGTAGTCGGTGAAGCCGCCGGAGGCTTCACCCGACCCTACCATGTCCGACGCCAGCGCAGGTGCCAGCTTGTCGGAAGACTCGTATACAGTTACAGAAACCCGATGTTGAGGACACAGTGGCACTACAACTATCCCCCTTCAGGATTGAGCGTCCTCGGTCAATCCTCGATGGTGCGAGTCGCCCGCTCGCGAGCGCTCTGCAGGTCAGCAGCCATATCAGGGGTAAAGTTAGACTCAGGCTCCCAGCTGTTATGCTTAGAGGAGTAGCCCTTCCATTTGACCAAGTACTCCTTAACCAATCGCCGGCGATTGTTACCTAACGCCACAGCGCGACGGCGGAAGTCCAGGATGCGCCCTACTGTCCATAGGGGTTGGTCGTCAATCCATGCAACAGGTCCAGGCCCATCATCAGACTCAGGCCCAGCACGCCCACCTGCCGTGCCCGTGTACTTGCGCACCATGGACACGTGGAACGTGTGATGGATGTTCTTCAGCGACGCCGGCAGTGCAAGCTGAACAGCAGCCCCACTACTAACCGGACGTACCACAGTAAAAGGCCCAATCCAGCGCGGTAGCAGCTTGCGCGGTCCCTTAGCCCGAGCGCGCAGATTCTTGGTGTTGAGCAGGACCAAGTCGCCAGGCCGGTACGTGACGTCTTTCTTGTTGCGATTGTAGTAATTCGCAGCACGGCTCTGAGCCGCCTCCAGGCAGGCGCGCGCCTCAGCCATCCTATGCACGTAAGATTTAGCAAACTCACGGGCAGCGGGGGCAGACACGTCAAGCTCACGCCACACCGGGGTTGCCGGGTGGTATCCGTAGTTCAGGAAGAACGGGGAAAAGCCAGTGGAGCGGTTCACAGCATTGTTGATCGCAAACTCCGCAGCAGTCAGGTACAAGTCCCAAGTGTTAGGGCTGCCCACAGTAAAGTTGCGCAGCATATCTCCCAACACCCGGTTGATGCGCTCAGTTTGCCCATCAGTCTGGGGATGGTATGCGGTAGACAGGTTGCTCCGCATGCCCACAAGCGTGCACAGAGATCCCCAAAACTTACTTGTAAATTGCGGACCACGGTCGGACACCAGAGACTTGGGCACACCGTGTAGACGCACGACGTTGTCGAAGAAGAGGCGAGCTGTTGTGGGGGAGTCAGGTGTGCCTCGCGTAGGGACAAGATGCACCATTTTCGTTAGCCGGTCAACCATAACACAGCATGTGTCGTATCCCCCTTCAGTTTTGGGGAGCGCACATACGAAATCAAGGGAAACAGACTCCCAAGGCGCATGAGGAATGGGCAGAGAGTGCAGCGTACCAGCGGTCTTACCGGAGACAGACTTGTTGTGCAGACACAGGTCACAGGCGCGAACAAAGGAATCAACCGCAACAGACAGGCCACGCCACCAGAACGAGCGCGACACAATGTCGAGAGTGCGCTTAGTGCCGACATGCCAGAGTGGCACGCAGAAATGATGTCACGGCGCAAGTTATCATCAGCAGGGACAACTATCACATGCGCGCCATTGACAAGGCGATACCATAGCCCACCGTCACACGCCAGGTCGCGTGTGTTGGCCTCGATAGAGAACCACGGATCAGAGGCATAGGTAGCGCGAATCCGGTCCCCGAAAGATACAGACACCTCAGGGGGATCAGCCGGGGCGGTCACGGGGTCACCAGTCGCTACCGGGGGTGCAGCAGCCCAGGCCGGCGGACTCACCAGGCGACGCGTCTTGACAGGAGGAGCAGGCGCGGGAACAGTAGCGGTAGCGCGCTTAGCCCCAGCGGCCGTCTTCTTGCCAGGCGCGGCCGGAGCCGGTACAGCAGGCGACGGTGTAGGCTTGGCGGTCTTCGGCTTGCGTCTGCGCGTGCCCAGCCCAGAAGCCTTTCGCGCTTGTCCACGCGTGACCATGTGTAACCAGATACCCTGCAGAAGGGGGTGGCGACTCAGGGCGTCAGCAACGTTCAAGGTCCCCTTCAGGTACTCCCAGGTGTAGTTAAAGCGCGCAAGATACTCCATCCAGCGGGCTTGTCGACGATTCTGCAGTGTCGGTACACCATCCAGAAATGTTAAGGGCGACAATTCAGTGTCCTTACATGCCAGACCCCACGTTCGCCAGCCTCTCCAACAACTGGCGTGCCCTTCGTGTGTAGTCACTGCTCACCCTTACCTGCTGCCCCTCCTCCTCCAGCTCCCCCTCCTCCTCCTCCTCCTCAAGCCCAGCCTCCTCCTCCTCAAACCCACCCTCCTCCTCCTCCTCCTCCTCCTCAAACCCACCCTCCTCCTCAAATCCACCCTCCCCCTCCTCCTCCTCTCCCTCCTCCTCCTGCTCAACCTGCATGCCTGATTGCCCCACCCTTGACGGCCCTGCACCAGATGAGTCAACTTGGAACAGAGGCTCCATGATTGACCAGATAGTATCCAAATTTGCCCCTTGCCAACTTTTAATGTAGGAAGTAGCTAAGCGCTTGCCTCCACGTGGGCCGTTTACAACACCATCAACATGCAAGGATGCAGTATCAATAAAGTACATGCTTTTGCCCTTGTGTCCAGCTGTGGTGCTGGCTCCCAGGGAAACCAGGTCATCAGCAGTGATAAGGGCAGCCAGATTCGCGCCAATAGTCTTCACTTGAGGCACCATGTTAGCCACATCAGCTGGGATGTCCACAATATACAGGTCCGCAGCTCCAGCTACAGTTGGATAGAAGTTGTGCCCTTGTTGAGTCAAAATACTAAATCTAATGCTGTTTGTTGCTTTGGTGTTCTGAGCTCTGCATATGAACACACGCAACATAGTACCATTGGCCCGAGTCAACTCAGCATGATGAAAGACACGAGGGTCATGCCTAACTTGGAGTACGTCAAAGTTGTACTTGGTGCCTAGACTCTCCAAGTACTTGAAGATACTGCTTGTTGATTCAATATGCCTGTTCTTTCCGGCATCCACACATGTCACCACTGGCACATCTGCATCTTTAAGGCGCTTCTGTCTGGCCAAGAAGTTGGCATAGTCATCATCTTCCATTATACGCTTCATACGCGGGTAGAAAACTTCAGAGTCAGCCTCCTCGAGTGTTTGAAAATAATAGATGCCATCATTCAGGACCAATCTTACGTTCTCATCTGTGATGGTGCCACTGCCAGCCAACTTGCCTGGTATCAGAAGTCGCAAATTGCGTGCCATGCTCAGTTGATATATAAAGAGTCGTTTAGATCCGATGCCCATGGTGAATTTGAAATTTTCAACAACCTCCGCGGGATCGATAATAAAGAATCCCATGTTGTGCTTAAAAGTAACAATGAATAAAAAATAACAGCGCTCGTCCCCATCACCGTAATGATTCATCAAGTCCTCGTATACGCTTTTACGCGTGTTTGAACTAGTCCAAAACAACCTAGCCTCCTCGGACTCGAATATCTCCTCGTAGAGGTCGTCGGATAATGCAAGCCCAGCAAGCCCGCCGATTAGGCCTTATATACGTTAGTAGTCCTAAACACCACACCGACGGTGTCACCGGAAGGGTTGTGAGACTTTAGCTGGCCAGTCAATGCCTTTCCTTGTGGAGCTTTGAGCCTCCAAACAATATCCGCATCAGCATCTGCATGCGTGCGTTCAACCTCATACAGATCACCATGGCCTTTAGCATTCTGAAAAAACTCAAATATGTCGTCCTCGTTGTCCGCGCCCGAACGGAGACCAGCCATCACGTTCATCCCAGCTCTCTTTGGGACGACGGATTTGCGTGAAGCAAGACATACTGCTAACACTGAGTAGAACCAGATATTGATCCAGGCCATTTCGGGACTGCCAATCACCTAACAAACAGTCCCCCTGGGACCCCCCCCTAATGCAATGCAATGCCCCCCCCCCTCAGTTTTTACCGTAAACGGTTGGCCCTCCAGGTAACAGCGCCACTCCTTGAGCGCATGAAGAACCGCCAGAAACTCCTGCTCACCCGTGGTGTAGCGAGTCTCCGGACCTGTGAACTTCTTCCTCGAAAAGGCAATAGGGCGGCCGTTTTGCAGCAGAACAGCGCCGGACCCTAGCAGTGAGGCGTCAGTCACAACCTCAACGCGGAATGGCTGGGAGTAATCAGGGTAAGCAAGCAAGATATCAGAAGCAACAGCCTGCTTGATAGCGTCAAACGCGGCTTGACAGGAGGCTGTCCAAGCAGAAGCCGACGTAAACGCGCCCTTCTTCAACAGTGCCGTGAGCGGCGCAGCCAGAATTGAGTAACGCTCAATGAACTTACGGAAGTAGTTGGTCAGCCCCAAAAACTTGCGAAGCTCCTGCAGGTTCCTGGGCGCCGGCCAGTTCCGTACCGCCGAGGACTTCTTCGGGTCCATCCGCACACCATCAGCAGACACGATGTGGCCCTGGTACTACTTCTGCTTCTTTTCCTTGTTGGCAATATGCCTTGCCTTCATGGCTTTTCACACGCCACGCAACACTGTCGTCCCCAAGAGGGCAGGAATGAACGTAAAGCCTGGTCTTCGGTCGGGTGCTGACAACGAGGACGACGTAATTGGGAGCTATGGTGTTTGTCATGGGATAATTTATAATGTTGAACGCACGCACGCTGATGCTGATGCGGATTTAATTTGGAGGCTTCGCCTTGCTCCACATCAAGGAAAAGCGTTGACTGGCCAGCTAAAGTCTCACAATCCTTCAGATGACGGTGTCATTGTTAGATTCAGAAGCTCAAACGTGTTTCAAAGCCTTATTGGTGGGCTTGCTGGGCTTGCATTATCCGATGACCTTTACCAAGAGATATTTGAGTCCGACGAGGCTCGGCTCTTCTGGAATAGTACTAACTCACATAAGGGTGTGTACAATGACCTAATGGATCATTACAGAGATGGGGATGAGCGCTGTTATTTCTTGTTCATTGTTACATACAAATACAATAAAGGATACTTCGTGATTGATCCCGCTGAGGTTGTTGAGAATTTCAAGCTAACCATTGATATGAACTCTAAGCGTCTGTTTATTTATCAGCTGAGCATGGCACGCAATTTTCGTCTTGTGGTACCTGGCACGTTAGGCGGCAGTGAGACAATAACTGATGATCATGTTCGATTAGCTCTAACAGATGGCATCTATTACTTCCCCACTCTTGATGTGGCGGACCGCAAACTAATCTACTCGCGGATCAAGCGTGTTATGGACGATGTTGATTATGCTCAATTCTTAATGGTGCAAAAGCGTCTGAAGGAACACAACGCACCGGTGGTTACATGTGTTGATACCCGGAAGGACAGGCATATTGAATCAACAAATCATATCTACAACTACCTGGAGGGCTTAGGTAATAAGTTCAACTTTAGTGTGACCCAAGTTCGGCATGATCCACGCCTCTACCATCACGCTGACTCAGGCCAACGGCACCACCATTCGGGTGTACATATGCAGGGCCCACACTACCAAAACCACCAACACCATAAATTTCTCTGTCAAGACTCAGCAAGGTCACCACCAGTACCCAACTGTAGCTGGAGCTGCCCACCTTTACATCGTTGACATTCCAGATGAAGTGGCTGCTTTGATACCCCAAGTGACATCTATTGGGACTAACCTGGCTGCCTTGATAACTGCTGATGATCTGGTTGCCCTGGGAGCCAGCACAACAGCTGGCCGCAAGGGTAAGCTCATGTACTACATTGACACTGCATCTCTGTATACTGCTGGTATCATTACTGGTCCGCGTGGGGGCAAGCGCTTAGCTACTTCCTACATTAAAAGTTGGCAAGGGGCAAATTTGGATACTATCTGGTCAATCATGGAGCCTCTGTTCCAAGTTGACTCATCTGGTGCAGGGCCGTCAAGGGTGGGGCAATCAGGCATGCAGGTTGAGCAGGAGGAGGAGGGAGAGGAGGAGGAGGGGGAGGGTGGATTTGAGGAGGAGGGTGGGTTTGAGGAGGAGGAGGAGGAGGGTGGGTTTGAGGAGGAGGAGGCTGGGCTTGAGGAGGAGGAGGAGGGGGAGCTGGAGGAGGACGGGCAGCAGGTAAGGGTGAGCAGTGACTACACACGAAGGGCGCGCCAGTTGTTGGAGAGGCTGGCAAACGTGGGGCCTGGCATGTAGGTACTCAATCTGCGTTTGGGCCCAGTGGCATTTGCTCTGTTTAGCATACAGTTGCTCACGACGAAGGGTTGCGAGCACAGCGCGCAGGTGCTCCAGGTGTTCATCCAAGGTGCGGGAAATTACCAAAACGTCGTCGAGGTAGCAGACCACAACACCTTTATCAATCAGGGGGCGGAACATTCGGTCAATGCATGCTTGGAATGCGGCAGGGGCATTCACGAGACCAAATGAAAGCACGGTGTACTCGAAATGACCTTCGGGCGTACGGAAAGCCGTCATAGGGATGTCGCTAGGCGAAATCCTAATCTGGTTGTAGCCCTGCTGCAGATCAATCGAGCTAAAGTACCGGGCCCCGCGCAGCTTATCAAGCAAGTCATCAATGCGCGGCAGAGGGTACCGGTTCTTCACCGTCACGGCATTCAGACCCCGGTAGTCGATACACATGCGCAGAGTCCCATCCTTTTTACCGACAAAGAGAATTGGCACAGACCAGGGAGACGTAGAAGGTCGAACCATCTTCTTGGCCATCAAGTCAGTTACTTGACGCTTGACCTCCTCCAGCTCCTTGGGCGGGGCGGGGCTGGGCGGAGGGAGGGGAGGGTGAGGGCCACTGAACCGAGGCGCGCCCCCCGAAGACAGAAGACAGGTCGCTATATGTAGGCCAATGTGCACTTTCAATTGACAATCAATTTCAGCTGCATTCGGATGCCTTCACGTGCAGCATCCCACGCATGCATTCCTAATACAACTAGGTAGCAACTTCATTTTCTAAACTTTTTGTAAACTGTTTGTCCCTTGCCTCGAGCCTTTATGGCTGTTTTCAGAACAAACTTCCAGTCGGGGGGTCGGGATGGGGGCGAAAACAACTTGTTGAAACAATTCATCAAGTTGCTCTCGCGTGCGCACCCAATCCCCCCGACACCCCCGATGCACAGGAAACAACTTGGGGTACACACAGGGCTTTTCGGGAGGGAGAACGATCGTCAAACAGCGGAGCTTCAAACGGAGGGAAGCTAGGGGGTTGACGTGCAAACAGCGTAGACTGGCCACCATTTTCCCTCCCGAAAAGCCCTGTGTGTACCCCAAGTTGTTTCCTGTGCATCGGGGGTGTCGGGGGGATTGGGTGCGCACGCGAGAGCAACTTGATGAATTGTTTCAACAAGTTGTTTTCGCCCCCATCCCGACCCCCCGACTGGAAGTTTGTTCTGAAAACAGCCATAGTTGGCTCTTGTCTCGAACCTTACTTTACAGCTGCAAACGTCGGCCTTTCCGAGAACCTCTAAGAATTCCCTCAACGAACTGCGCCTGAAGATGACAGAAAATAAACGCTTTAAGCTTTGGGGCCGCGGGACCATTACCTGAGCTTTTGAGAGAAGCCCTAGTCGAAACCTAACAATTTTAGCGAAATCGACCCTGGACCTGCTTGCTCTGGCGCTCTAGCTGCTTTGGAGGCGATAGCATAGCTCAGGTGAGTAGAAATCGTAGTTTTCAGGGCAGGAAATGGGACAACGAGCAGTTTCGGGGCAGAATCGTGGGCATCGTTGTCAGCTCCTAAGCATTTGCATTTGATGTATTGCACAAGTGGAAGAGATTACCACTCACGTTTAGCTCAAGGGAATTGAGGAAATTTTAGAAGTGTTGGCATTCATCGTCGCTCTTTTATGATCGCGCAGGTTTCTGGGCGCCGGGCGCTATGGCGTCGCTGTACAAGCCCTCGTCGCGGTCAGCACCGCCACCATGCCAATCGCGCTCTGGCTTAGCTGCCCGCCCCACAGCCCCACGGCTTGTTGTGAAGCGGCAGGTTCTGGTGACTGGTGGTACTTCCAGTGTCCAGCAACCTCCTCAGTCTCCTCTGCGTTTCATTGGTGAAGCAACTGTGATCCCGCCAGCCGGCCTGGGGTTTCCAGCGCGGGAATGGCTCCCATTGGTCATTGTGCACAACAAGGATGCCTGCCAGCATGCACAGGATGTTGTGTACACCCAAGCGACTGCCAAAGCCATCAAGGAGGTGGGTCCAGATCCTAAATCAGCAAGAGAGATGGGTAGGAACCCCAAGCTTACCTGTGTGTACATGCAGGTGTACACATCTCTGGGCTCCTTCACCAATGGCACCCAGGAGATGCCATCACTGGGCAGGGGGGCTGGTGTGGTGCTGCAGGAGGTGGCAACCAAGGTAGACTCAGGAAGACAGCAGATGCAATTTTGATAGCAGATAAACTTGTATATTTCTGCTTGCTACTCAGTGTTGCTGCTTTCTGTGTGCTTGCCACCTGCAGTGCACCACAAAAACAGAGGAGGAAAAGCAGGCAGCTGCTGTCCTTGCCAAGGCTGCACTGGCTGCCAATGCCATTGATGTCGGCAACAAGTTGCTGGGCCTAGAGGGGCACCGTGTTGTCAAGGCCTGTGCCAACCCCATCTGTGAACGGAATCCCAACACACTTTACGAGGTAGCCAAGAAGCACAAGGACAACCAGCCGGTATGTTTCTTAGCCTACCAGCTAGCCAGTATGTTTCTTAGCCTACCAACCAGCTGGTATAATTCTTAGCTGGTAACCCTTATCATGATTTGTACTATTTATTATGTCCTCAGGAGGGTGGTGACATCAAGAAGAAGTGGCAGGGCCACCGCAATGAGGTCAAGAGCCTGACCAACCTGTCCGCAAACATCTACCACCTGCACCTTGTGGATGATGACAGCCAGGAGCTAACTTTCACGCTGGGACCTGGAGACACTGTCTACATGCGTGGCGATGTGCTAAAACTGCTGTACCACTGGGTAAGCATTAGGGCTGCTGTGTATTGGATGGCTGGAGAGGGGTCTGATTGGATGGGCTTGTTGCTGTAGTGTTAAAAAAGTGTTTGGAGCACTGTTCAGGTTTTGGATGCCAAACACACTTATCCCTGTTGCAGGCAGAAGCCCAGGAGAGGGGCTGGACGGGCAGGCAACCCTGGGAGCTAGCAGCAGCAATCAGCTCCAGGTCCAGCAGCCCTCCCTGCCTGTCTTCAAGCTGGAGTGGAAGGCTGTCATTGATAAGCTAAAGGAGAAGCAGCCCATGTCTGGGCTCTCGTACAGCCGAATCCCCCAATGCCACCCATCTTACAAATCTATATATGGCCATCTATGGGTCATGCGAGCTCGAGGGAAGTTACCACCATGTGCCAAGCGCAGCCGCCTGCAGACCCCCAGCAGCGATGGCACCAGCGCCGCTGCTGTCAGCGGTGCCGGGCCTCCTAGCAGCGGTTATGGGGCCGGCGGCGGTGGGCTGGGGCTGGCGGTGGCGGTGGTGGCGACTGGCGCTCTGCTGGGTGACGGTGATGGCGAGCTACAGCCTCCTGCCGCCAAGCGCAGCCGCCTGCAGACCCCCAGCAGCGATGGCACCAGCGCCGCTGCTGTCAGCGGTGCCGGGCCTCCTAGCAGCGGTTATGGGGCCGGCGGCGGTGGGCTGGGGCTGGCAGCGGCGGTGGTGGCGACTGGTGGAGGCCTCAGCGTCGCAGAGATTGTCGCTCTCTGTGCTATGCCAAGGCTGCAGCCATCCACAGTGGAGGTGGACCATGCCATGAAGGTCCTGCAGAACCAGAAGCCACCACCAGCGCCCCCTGGCAGCCTTCCCATGCATCTGCGGCCTGCGGCACTGCAGGCCATGATAGTGGCAATCCAGGAGGGTCGCTGCCCCCAGGAGGCGGCATCTGTATTCATAACAGAAGTTGCACAGTGAGGGGTCAGGACACGTATGTGGCAAATGAGGCAAGTGAGGCAAGCAAGGATGAAGGTTCCGTGTTAAGAACGTGGACAGTGGCTTTGTGGGGATGACAGAAGTTGCACAGTGAGGGGTCAGGACACGTATGTGGCAAATGAGGCAAGTGAGGCAAGCAAGGATGAAGGTTCCGTGTTAAGAACGTGGACAGTGGCTTTGTGGGGATGACAGAAGTTGCACAGTGAGGGGTCAGGACACGTATGTGGCAAATGAGGCAAGTGAGGCAAGCAAGGATGAAGGTTCCGTGTTAAGAACGTGGACAGCGGCTTTGTGGGGATGACAGAAGTTGCACAGTGAGGGGTCAGGACACGTATGTGGCAAATGAGGCAAGTGAGGCAAGCAAGGATGAAGGTTCCGTGTTAAGAACGTGGACAGTGGCTTTGTGGGGATGACAGAAGTTGCACAGTGAGGGGTCAGGACACGTATGTGGCAAATGAGGCAAGTGAGGCAAGCAAGGATGAAGGTTCCGTGTTAAGAACGTGGACAGTGGCTTTGTGGGGATGACAGAAGTTGCACAGTGAGGGGTCAGGACACGTATGTGGCAAATGAGGCAAGTGAGGCAAGCAAGGATGAAGGTTCCGTGTTAAGAACGTGGACAGTGGCTTTGTGGGGATGACAGAAGTTGCACAGTGAGGGGTCAGGACACGTATGTGGCAAATGAGGCAAGTGAGGCAAGCAAGGATGAAGGTTCCGTGTTAAGAACGTGGACAGTGGCTTTGTGGGGATGACAGAAGTTGCACAGTGAGGGGTCAGGACACGTATGTGGCAAATGAGGCAAGTGAGGCAAGCAAGGATGAAGGTTCCGTGTTAAGAACGTGGACAGCGGCTTTGTGGGGATGACAGAAGTTGCACAGTGAGGGGTCAGGACACGTATGTGGCAAATGAGGCAAGTGAGGCAAGCAAGGATGAAGGTTCCGTGTTAAGAACGTGGACAGTGGCTTTGTGGGGATGACAGAAGTTGCACAGTGAGGGGTCAGGACACGTATGTGGCAAATGAGGCAAGTGAGGCAAGCAAGGATGAAGGTTCCGTGTTAAGAACGTGGACAGCGGCATCTGTACTCATAACAGAAGTTGCACAGTGAGGGGTCAGGACACGTATGTGGCAAATGAGGCAAGTGAGGCAAGCAAGGATGAAGGTTCCGTGTTAAGAATGTGGACAGCGGCTTTGTGGGGATGACAGAAGTTGCACAGTGAGGGGTCAGGACACGTATGTGGCAAATGAGGCAAGTGAGGCAAGCAAGGATGAAGGTTCCGTGTTAAGAACGTGGACAGTGGCTTTGTGGGGATGACAGAAGTTGCACAGTGAGGGGTCAGGACACGTATGTGGCAAATGAGGCAAGTGAGGCAAGCAAGGATGAAGGTTCCGTGTTAAGAACGTGGACAGCGGCATCTGTACTCATAACAGAAGTTGCACAGTGAGGGGTCAGGACACGTATGTGGCAAATGAGGCAAGTGAGGCAAGCAAGGATGAAGGTTCCGTGTTAAGAATGTGGACAGCGGCTTTGTGGGGATGACAGAAGTTGCACAGTGAGGGGTCAGGACACGTATGTGGCAAATGAGGCAAGTGAGGCAAGCAAGGATGAAGGTTCCGTGTTAAGAACGTGGACAGTGGCTTTGTGGGGATGACAGAAGTTGCACAGTGAGGGGTCAGGACACGTATGTGGCAAATGAGGCAAGTGAGGCAAGCAAGGATGAAGGTTCCGTGTTAAGAACGTGGACAGCGGCTTTGTGGGGATGACAGAAGTTGCACAGTGAGGGGTCAGGACACGTATGTGGCAAATGAGGCAAGTGAGGCAAGCAAGGATGAAGGTTCCGTGTTAAGAACGTGGACAGCGGCTTTGTGGGGATGACAGAAGTTGCACAGTGAGGGGTCAGGACACGTATGTGGCAAATGAGGCAAGTGAGGCAAGCAAGGATGAAGGTTCCGTGTTAAGAACGTGGACAGTGGCTTTGTGGGGATGACAGAAGTTGCACAGTGAGGGGTCAGGACACGTATGTGGCAAATGAGGCAAGTGAGGCAAGCAAGGATGAAGGTTCCATGTTAAGAACGTGGACAGCGGCTTTGTGGGGATGACAGAAGTTGCACAGTGAGGGGTCAGGACACGTATGTGGCAAATGAGGCAAGTGAGGCAAGCAAGGATGAAGGTTCCGTGTTAAGAACGTGGACAGTGGCTTTGTGGGGATGACAGAAGTTGCACAGTGAGGGGTCAGGACACGTATGTGGCAAATGAGGCAAGTGAGGCAAGCAAGGATGAAGGTTCCGTGTTAAGAACGTGGACAGCGGCATCTGTACTCATAACAGAAGTTGCACAGTGAGGGGTCAGGACACGTATGTGGCAAATGAGGCAAGTGAGGCAAGCAAGGATGAAGGTTCCGTGTTAAGAATGTGGACAGCGGCTTTGTGGGGATGACAGAAGTTGCACAGTGAGGGGTCAGGACACGTATGTGGCAAATGAGGCAAGTGAGGCAAGCAAGGATGAAGGTTCCGTGTTAAGAACGTGGACAGCGGCTTTGTGGGGATGACAGAAGTTGCACAGTGAGGGGTCAGGACACGTATGTGGCAAATGAGGCAAGTGAGGCAAGCAAGGATGAAGGTTCCGTGTTAAGAACGTGGACAGCGGCTTTGTGGGGATGACAGAAGTTGCACAGTGAGGGGTCAGGACACGTATGTGGCAAATGAGGCAAGTGAGGCAAGCAAGGATGAAGGTTCCGTGTTAAGAACGTGGACAGTGGCTTTGTGGGGATGACAGAAGTTGCACAGTGAGGGGTCAGGACACGTATGTGGCAAATGAGGCAAGTGAGGCAAGCAAGGATGAAGGTTCCGTGTTAAGAACGTGGACAGTGGCTTTGTGGGGATGACAGAAGTTGCACAGTGAGGGGTCAGGACACGTATGTGGCAAATGAGGCAAGTGAGGCAAGCAAGGATGAAGGTTCCATGTTAAGAACGTGGACAGCGGCTTTGTGGGGATGACAGAAGTTGCACAGTGAGGGGTCAGGACACGTATGTGGCAAATGAGGCAAGTGAGGCAAGCAAGGATGAAGGTTCCGTGTTAAGAACGTGGACAGTGGCTTTGTGGGGATGACAGAAGTTGCACAGTGAGGGGTCAGGACACGTATGTGGCAAATGAGGCAAGTGAGGCAAGCAAGGATGAAGGTTCCGTGTTAAGAACGTGGACAGCGGCTTTGTGGGGATGACAGAAGTTGCACAGTGAGGGGTCAGGACACGTATGTGGCAAATGAGGCATGTGAGGCAAGCAAGGATGAAGGTTCCGTGTTAAGAACGTGGACAGCGGCTTTGTGGGGATGACAGAAGTTGCACAGTGAGGGGTCAGGACACGTATGTGGCAAATGAGGCAAGTGAGGCAAGCAAGGATGCAGTTCCGAGCCGGTACATCGGACGCGAAACAGGTTGCGTGCCGGGAAGTAGTGGGATGGTGTGGTCGACTGGGCGCACTGGAGGCAGCCCCGGGATGGGCTGGAACACGTCAGAGTATTCATCCAGCAGCGCCTTCACACGCGGATCCAGCGAGGGAGGAGCACTGGGGGGGGACAGAACCTTTCTCCTTCTCGGGTGCAGGTGTGGTGCCGGCCTGAGGGGTAGTCGTGGTATCCGCAACGACTGGCGCGTTCGAACCAGGGTGGTTCGCAGCAGACGCATCAGCAGTACCAGTCACAGCAGAGGAAGCAACAGGGGCGACCGAGGGGCGACAACGTGGACGAACAGCGATAACATGCGCACCCTTGCGAATCATACGGTCAGCTTCCTTTCGACCAACCAGGGTGGGCGTCTTGGTCGGCGGCAGACGCGGTGGAGCGGGAACTGGTGACGCCGAACCAACAGCAGAAGAGCCCTTGGCCACTCCGACCTTGTGCGCAGCAGGTGATGCACCGGTCTTGGCACCAGCTTTATCAGATGCAGGCCTGCGGGGATCCCCAGAACTAGACGCAGGCACAGCACAGCTAACGGCATGCAGGTGAGCGGCAACAATGGCGTCGTTTTCACGATTCATGGCAATAATAGCCGACAGCGCCATGTTAGCAGTAGGCTGGTCGAGTGCGACGGACGAAACAGTCAAGGCGTGCACACCTATGGTCCGAAGCGGTACAGAAACAGTGCGCTTGCCCGTTCGTAGCACTAGTGCCTGCTTGCCTAGGTCTACGGCGGCCCCCTCCCGCACCATGGTACTAGCGCCCAAGATCAGCTGTGCGGAGTCAGTAAAGGTAGGCAGCACAAACGGGTGCAACATGAGGTACGCAGGACCAAACGCCACGCGCAACGCCACGCGCCCTAGAATGGTTTGCTTACCACCATCGGCCAGAGTGACGTGTTGGTTAGTCCTTTACATGCCAGACCCCACGTTTGCCAGCCTCTCCAACAACTGGCGCGCCCTTCGTGTGTAGTCACTGCTCACCCTTACCTGCTGCCCCTCCTCCTCCTCCTCCTCCTCCTCCTCCTCATCCTCCTCCTCCTCCTCCTCCTCCTCCTCCTCCTCCTCCTCCTCCAGCCCACCCTCCTCCTCCAGCCCACCCTCCTCCTCCAACCCACCCTCCTCGTCCAGCTCACCCTCCTCCTCACCCTCCTCCTCCGCTAGCCCACCCTCCTCCTCACCCTCCTCCTCCTCATCTGCACCAGCTTGACCCGCCCCAGACGGCCCTGCCCCAGAAGGACCTGGATCAGCTTGAAACAGAGGCTCTATGAGTGACCAGATGATGTCCAGATTTGACTCTCGCCAACTTTTGATGCATGAAGTTGCCAAGCGTTTGGCTCCACGTGGACCCAAGACAATACCCTCAGTGTGTAGAGTTGTGCTGTCGATGTAGTATGTGCCTGTGCCCTTGCGCCCAGCCGTCGTGCTTGCTCCCAGAGACACCAGGTCATTTGTTGTTATAAGGGCAACCAAGTCACTGCCGATACTTTTTACTTCTGGCATCGTGTCAGCCACGTTGTCCGGGATGTCCACAAGGTACAGGTGTGCAGCGCCTACAACAGCCGGGTGGTGGTGGTGTCCTTGTTGTGTCTTGACAGAAAACTGCAAAAAAATTCCTGGTGTGGGTGTCGTGGGCCCTGCATATGTACACCCGAATCCCAGTGCCATTCGCCCGCGTCAGCTCAGCGTGATGAAAGAGACGCGGGTCGTGCCGGACATGGTTGACGCCAAAATTAAACTTACTGCCTAAGACCTCCAAGTACTTGTATATTTTACTCGTGGATTCAATGTGCATGTTCTTGTGGACACCAAAGCTTGCTACCGCGGCCACGTTGGTGCCTTTGAGGCGCTTCTGTGCCGTTAAGAAATTCGCATAGTCTATATCTGCCATAACACGCTTGATGCGCGGGTAAATTAGCTTGCGGTCGGCAACGTCAAGAGTTGGAAAGAAATAGATGCCATCTGATAGAGCTAATCGAACATTATCATCAGTGATCGTGTTGCTGGGTCCCAGTTTTTCGGGCATTATTAGTTGAAAGTTGCGTGCCATGCTCAATTGATATATAAATAGACGTTTAGTTTCGATGCCCATCGTCAGCTTGAAGTTCTCAACCACCTCTGCAGGATCGATAACAAAGTAACCATTGTTGTTTTAAAAGTAACGATAAACAAGAAAAAACAGCGTTCGCCGCCGTCGCCGTAATGATTCATCAAGTCTTGATACACAGCTTTGTGCGAGACTGAATGGTTCCAAAAACAATGCGCTTCGTCGGACTCAAATATCTCCAAGTATAGATCATCGGATAATGCTAGCGAAGCAAGCCCGCCGATAAGACCTTGAAAAACGTTAGAGGTTTTGATTGGAACATTGACAGCGCGACCGCTCCCAGACTTCAGCTGGACAGTCAACGCCTTTCCTTGGTGTGGAGCAAGTAGAAGTCGCAAGATAACATCCGCATCCGCATCAGCGTGCGTGCGTTCAACATTATAAATTATCCCATGACAAACACCATAGCTCTCAAAATACCCAAATACGTCGTCCTCGTTGTCAGCACCCGACCGAAGACCAGGCTTCACATTCAGACCTTCTCTCTTTGGGACGACAGTTTTGCGTGGAGTGCGGAAGGCCATAACGGCAAGGCATAATGCCAAAAGAGAAAAGAAAAAAAAGGTAACGGGACATTGAATATTCCCACTATGGCATACATTGAAGTCAGAGAGTGCGCTCCATTACTATAATCTGGTCCTTGGCTATGTACGCCGACTTCAACAACTTGAGTCCCAGCTGGTCGCAAAGCGCCTTGGACACGAAGTCGTGACTAGCTCCAGTATCAGCCAGTACAGACACACGCAGGCCGCCGACACGTGCAGGCACGATTGGCAAAGGCCCTGCGGTTGAAGCGGCAGCAGATGGCACAGCAGAGTTTACGGTCAAGTACAACGAAGAGGCATGAGGAGGTGCACGTGCGTTGCTAACAGGCAGGGGCGGTGCGTACCAAACAGTCACGCTATGCTTAAGCGCCGGCAGCTGCACCGGATGATTCTGCAGATCCAACCCCTGAAACAACGACTCCCCAACCCCAAACGTCACCGCTTTCGACATCCCTTGCAGTAGATCTTGACACGCCTTGGACTTGGACATGTAAGACGGGACGACGAAGACGCCGGCGGTGTCAGCTGGCCGCCGCGCCTGACAGGCCTTGAAGCGGGAGACCTGCGATGTCAGCTCAGAAAAGCGCGAGGGAACAAACAGCGTAGTATGCCCACCCAACCCCAGAGACGAGATTGGAACCTCCAGAGGCAACTCGTAAAGATTACACTCAGCACCGAAGCCAGCACGCCGCAGGCGACCGTCAAACGTCAGCTCGCGCCCAACAGCGCCTTCGATACGCTTCACTGCAGCAGGTAGCAAAGCTCGAGTGTTCTTCAGAGTGGTGTAGGGCAAAGAACGCATCAGAAGTGCGCACCCAGGATCATCCTCGCAAATCCCCTGGGCAACCCCCTACTTGCGGCCACCCGCCTTGCCGGCGGCGCCGCCGCGGCCCCCCTTGTTGCCGCGCCCACCGCCCTGACCACCGCCGCGACCGCGGCCACGGCCCCCCTGACCACCCTTCCGGACTACCGTCTGCCAGTTGTCATGCCCCACGTGGGCCTTGACGGAGTGGCCAGACTTGCCGCAGACAAAGCAGAGACCATCCACCTTGCGAGCCTTGAGGATAGCCTCGGACACGCCGAACTTGGTCTCGTCCGACGTGCGCGGCGGGCACGGCAGAGAGCCATCCGCGATCTCGGTTACAGCGGCCGACGGACCAGAGCCGTCAGCGCGCTTCTGGCGCTTGGGTGCAGGGGTAGGGCGGTTGTCCTCCTCCTCCGTCTCCATGCCGGCGTCATCAGTGGCCTGCGTGAAGTTCAGACGAAGGGAAGAAGCAGCAGCAAAGGCACCAGCAGCCTTCTTAGACTCTGCACTCAGGGCATGATCAACGAGAGCGTCGAACGAGGTGAAGGGCTTCCCGTTAGGGTCACGCGCGCACTTGGTCGCAAGCCACTCCGGCAGCCCCGAACGGAACCAGAACACACGCTCAGTGGGGGTCATGTCATGAATGGGCGCAACACGAGCATTGAAGCGGGTGAGGTATGCAGAGACCGCCTCCTTGTCACGCATCATGTAACGCCGCGCAGCCAGTTTGTTGCGGGCTTCTTCAGACAACGTGAGTACCGCGGGCGCAAACCTGTCACCTAGGGCCTTCAGAAGCCGCTCAGAGGTGAACTCTTCCCCCACAGACAGGGACCAGTCGTCATACCAGGTCTTAGCGGCGCCCTTCAGTGCACTCGCGATGTAAAGGCAACGTGCCGCATCACTGTCACCCCACTCGGCAACAGAGAAGTAGCGCTTAAGGTCCCTAATGAACGCACGAGCCCGCAGAATTTGCTGTTGCGACTTCAGACCGTCCAGGTTCAGCTCGGGCGATGCGATGGACACCTTAACCCCACGAGGAGCAGAATCCCCGTTGCGCTCGCCATCAGAGGCTACAGGCACATTACCACCTACCGGAGGGGACGCAGCGCCGTTCAGGTCGGCAGCCGGCTGCGGCGCAGCGCCAGCAGCAAGCTCGCGGCTTCCAGTCGCCACGCGTCCATCAGAGCCTCCAGCAGCACCATTATTGCCTCCAGTAGTCGCAGCGGGCTCAGCAGCTGCGTTCAGGTCAGCCGCCAAAGAACGAGGAGGCAAAGGTGGCGTCAGAGAAATTGGAGCAGGAACCGCAGCAGGAGCAATCCCTATTAAAGTCGCAAAAGTCTGTGCAAATTGCGTCAGAGTGCTGTTCAGATCCGCGAGCAATTTCGCAGCGGGCCCAGTAGGCAAGACAGTACCCTGGCCCGATCCCATAGCGACCGCAGTGTCGGCCGGCACAGTGGAGTCCTCAAGCCCAGGAGGCGGAGGGTCAACCCCAGCTGCATCCATACTACCAACCGATCAGAGCGACGCTGACGGGCTGGCCGCAGTGGTAGCAACGGCAGCTGAGCACGACGGACGAGGTGGAGGGCCCAGCAGCGGCGTGCTCCTCCTCCTTGACGTCGGCGATTTCAGTATCACCGTTGACGTCAACAGCCAGAGGCTCCGAGGACGGTTCTCCGGCCGTCTTGAAGTCGTCCTCGTCGTAGTCAAGCAGCTCCTCGTCCTCGTGGCCGTGCAGCGCCATAGGCAGGCTGGGAGAATCGCAAAATTGCGACTTCAGAAGCGGAAGCGTCGGACCCAATAGCGGGCCCCCAAGAAAGAGGCGTAGATACCAATTGTAGTGCCGAAGCACCGTGTGTATGGAGGTAGTGAGAACTACCGGGTTTGGAAGGCAAGGCCGTGTAAGTAGTCGGTGAAGCCGCCGGAGGCTTCACCCGACCCTACCATGTCCGACGCCAGCGCAGGTGCCAGCTTGTCGGAAGACTCGTATACAGTTACAGAAACCCGATGTTGAGGACACAGTCAGAACCCTCACTAACAGCGCAGATTGCTGCACACAGCGCCAGAGGTGGGCCCCGGGCAGTTACGCCAGCTGTAACGCCCCAGAGTCGGACAGACAGACAGCGACTCTGCCGGCACGTACCAGAAGTGCCACGGACTCAGACGTCCCACGTTGTAAGCCCAGACTTGGCACTACAGCCCGGAGGACTCGCAGCCGACGCCTGAAGACACAGCGCGGTTATGGAACCTCAGCGACGACCAGCAGCAGGCGTTCATGCTGTACGCGCAGCTCCTGCTAGCAGCGGCTGCCGGCGTCCGTCAGCCCCCCGTGTGCTCGGTGCTCACGGGCAAAGCCGGCAGCGGCAAGTCGCGGGTGCTGCAGGCATTGCTGTGGTTTGCATACCAGCACCGCTGCGAGTCTCTCATTGCCCTCGTGAGCTACACGTGGCGCGCTGCGCTGCATGTGAGTTGTGTGTGGGGTGTGTGGGGTGTGTGGTGCAAGAGGGGTTCAGTTCTGAGGTGAAGTGTCGCGGCGGTGGACTGGTCCTGCTAGTCCTGCTCGTGCGTGCGGGGGGGTTTAGCAGCCAGGGAGCCTTACATGATCATGCTGTTGACTTCGGCCGCTGCCATCACGGTCCATTTACAGGACTCTACGCCAGGCGTGCTCGGCACCAGCACCACGTCCTTCTTTGCGACTGCTGGCACGTTTGGTCCGCCTCACCGCGATCGAGTCGAGCGCAACCTCAATGGTGTGCGCTTCATTTTCCTAGATGAGTTTAGCACGTGTGGGCTGTCCCACTGGGCGCGCATTTGCATGCATGTGCACGCGGCACGGAGGCACGTGGGTATAGACAGCACGCACCTATATCACGGGCCGCTGTCAGATCTGCATGGCCTGCTTGTTGGCGACTTGCGTCAGTTGCCACAGCCACGGCACGTGCCGCTATATAGCGGTGCTGCGGAGGAGAGCTTGCGGCGGCTGCTGGCGCCGGGCGCGGGGGACGGTGGGGCCATGGAGCGCCAGATCCGGCAGCTGGAGCATCCGGAGGGCAGCATGAACCTCATGGGGCGGGAGCTGTGGAATATGGTGCCGTTCGCGTTCGTTCTCACTCACCAGCATCGGCAGCAAGCAGGCGTAGGTGACAACAACGAACCTCTCTTCATGCTAGCGGAGAAGTTTGGTGGCGTGCAGGAAATCTCTCAGGCAGATTTGGACACAGCGTGCGAGCAGCTCAACGCGCGTGTTTGGCGGCCCCCGAAGCCAGGGATTGACCCCGTGCCCCAGCCCTTTGCAGTTGTCCAGCGCCATGTCGTGCGGGTTCCACTGGCATTGCAGCTCGTGCAGCTGCATGCGCTCGCGCAGCGTCAGCAGCTGCTGCTGTGGCGTAGCGCGGACTTGTCGCCTGACGGGAGCAGCTTACCTATTTCACATGTGCATCAATTAGAGGCGCTTGGCGGAGCCGACGATGATAGTGGTGTGCCCGCTGTGTGCGCATTCTTTGCTGGCATTCGTTACGTGTTTACATCAAATGAGCATGTGCGTCTGTATCACATCAACAACAACAGTGCCACAGGCACCGGCATTGTTCTGCATCCCAACGAGCCACCATTGCCAGATGCAAGCATTGCCCCCGTGCATGTCCTCAAGTTCGTGCCCTCGGCTGTAATGGTGCGCCCTGACGGGCCTGATGCGGGTCGGGTGTCTGTCGATCAGGCCCTGGATGTCGGGGAGATTCCTGTTTTACCGTGCAGTGCTATGTTCACATCGCAGCATGCAACCCTGCGGTTGCCTGTGATGCGCTGGGGCTTTCGTGTGGAGCTTGCATATGCAGTCACTGATTACTTTGCGCAGGGGCAAACTCTGCCACCGCACGAACTGTGGCTGGTGGATATGTGCAACCCGCAGCACGGCAGTTGGCGGCGGGCTTCAATTTACGTAATGCTCACCAGGTTTCGTGGGTTGCATGCGTTACATTTAGTGCGCCCGCTGTGGGCCTCGCGGGCCGAAGAGCGCCGGCTTAAAAAGGCGCTGCGTACCATGCTAACGCCCGAGGCAGATCTAGCTGCGGAATGGCAGCGGCTATTGAGGCTCTCGCAGAGCACAGCAGTAGCGGTGCCAGGTATGATTGTGCGCATTCAGGCCAGCATGGCTGCCTCATAACCAAGGCCTTCAATGCATGCATGGTTGCAACATCTGGCATGTGGCGGTAAACACTGGGTTGTCCTGCGTCCCGGCCAGCAAGGATAGCGTAGTGTTTTTAACATGCGCGAGGTGTACTGACAGATGACCTGGAAGCGTGGAGTACCTTGTGGGTGGTGAGTGCTGACTGCAATTTACAGCAGTGACTTTCTTGTTGGTGTTTGGTGTGGTGACCATCATGCTTGGCTTCGCTGGCTGGACGTATGTCACTGAGCTGTTTGACAGACAGGCGTAGGGCAACGTGTACGTTCGGGTTTAGTTTCTACCTGTCCTGTCTCTGCGTGAAGCCGGGGTATTGTTTATCTGCTTGCTTGTCGTGCGTTGGATTGTTGCGTGTTTACAACAGGTTGATGTGTGGCCTGGTTAATCCCTTGCACTTTGATGAGGTTATTGTTAGCCAGCGGGTGTTCGCACACGCGGGTACCACCAGGCGGCTGGATGGGGTGTACGGGAGCCCCTTCTTCCGCGGGCCTTTTCACTATTAGCAATAACTCGTACAAGGATGCTGACCCGACCTATCCGCTATTGCCCGTGGTGAAAACTGGGCTGCCGTCCGGGGGGTGCGTTTTCCCAGCCAAACCCGCACGTTGGACGTTGCCCCGGGGCAAATCCTACCGCACGGATTAGACAACGCCTTTCTGTAGGTACATAACCAACATCATCATCAGCCAGAAGTGGTCGGCAAAGGTCCAAATTATGCTTATCAGGGCTCAAGTCGCGAAATTGACCGAAGCCCATACCTCGCATATGCGCTGTTTGGGGCCTGAATCTATTGCTGTCGACATTAATTCTCGTATAGATGTAATCAAAATAGCTTCAGGCTAAGTTGGCGGGGTCCTGGCGAGCGCGACATATAGCATTTCAACTTGAGCTCTCGCTCAAAATTATGCCCGAGCACCATCCAGGGACCTTATTATGTGTAATGGGATGTCAATTCATGATCGGGGCGACAGTCTGGGCATAGACCTTGCGATCCCGCCCTTGACTCCCCCCTAACCTCACCGACCCCCCTTAATCCCCCCCCCCTAATCCCCCCCCGCACCCACCTGGCCCCTGTACCCTGGCCAGCCCAGAAAGCCTTGTAATAGCTCCCAAATGTGGTGTGTATTACGTGGGAACACAGGGGCGAGAAGTCTGGGGCGAGGACTGTGGGGTCCTTGGGGTGGCCTCGCACCTTGCCGACCCCCTGGACCCCCCAGTAACCCTGACGGCCGAGCTGAGAGCGCCGCGCTTCCTGAGCTGTAAAATTACTTTAGTAATGTAGTTGCATGTAGTGTATGCTTCCTGAGCATAGGAATGCAGCTGAGCAGCTGGCTGTGTCGACCGAGGCAGCAATGATCCCCTCCGGTCACTGCTGTCACTCGGCGCATCGCTTTAGCGGTTGATATCAATAGTCTGTTATGCATTTAGTGTACTTGTCGCAGAAGTGCAGGCTTTCCGGGTGTCTTGGAGAAAGTGGTCGCGCGTCCCCCGGCCGGGTGATGCAAACCCATCTTCGTCAACTCGTCGAGTTGTGTACTTGAACTTAGCCACACTGTCCATATTGACTAATGCCTATAAAAATCAATCAGGGGTCAACCCCACACGGGTATGACGCCGGTCTGGAGAGGGGCAAAAACGTGTCCACACGTGTTTCTCCGCGCTCGCGCAGATTTAGCCTCCCTCTCTCCGGAATTAAGTTATATGACATATAAGGATGCAAAAGATGCCTGTCGGCACATACATTTCGCGAGGCATGCTTTCGCCAGGGTCGCACTGTAAAGCCCCTGACCATCTAATCAGCCTTATAACGTATAGCATAGTCGACGGCAATCTAGTTTGGCGTTAAAGCAAACGGTCTGCGCGAGCTTGTCGAGCATGTTGACCGCGACATCACTTACTCGGCCACAAACAAGATATTTGAGGTCTCAGTAGTATTAAACAAATATGGATTGAACGCCGGTAGCTATTTCAGTGGTCGACCCGACCACCGTGTCCGACCGTGCCAAGCAGGCCGGAACGCACCCCCCGGACGCCAGGCGGGTTTTAAGCTACTTGGCGATGAGGATCAGACAGAAGCACGTCAGCCACGTATGTTCCCGAGCTGCTGCCAAAAGTTGGGGTCTGATCCGCATCGCAAACCCTGTCAAACACCACATGCCGTTTTACCCCTTTTCCAGACCGGCGTCATACCCGTGTGGGTCAACCCCGACACCCAAAGCCGTCCAGGAGTGCAGAGTACTTTACATCACCGGGTTAGGCCGTTTTCTCCTTCTTACATCCTTCCTAGTACACTAAGTTAGAAGCTTACATCCGTAGTACAATAGGTTAGAACGCAGAGGATGAGGTCTGGCCAAGGAGCAACAGCCGGCCCGGCCGGTGGTCGTTCGGCCACACCACTTTACTCCGCCCTGCCTCGCCCTGCCCCGCCCTGCCCTGCCCTGCCTGCCCCGCCCCGCCCCGCCCCCGCACTTTGCGCTGCCCTGCCCTGCCCCACCCTGCCCCGCCCTGCCCCGCCCTGCCCCGCCCTGCCCCGCCCTGCCCCGCCCTGCATCGCCACGCCTCGCCGCCGTACTTCGCCTCGCCCTGCCCCACCCCTCCCCGCCCCCATACTTTACTTCGCCCTGCCCCGCCCCGCCCCGCCATTGCTTTGCTGCATTCCGTTTGCATTTTCTCTGCGGCTGCCTCTGGTGCTCATCCGTGGACGCCGGTCACCTTCCTGCAGGTGCGATGCGGCTCTGCCTCGCGAGTGTGGCGTTGCGGTGTGTCTGTGTGGTGCTATCGCTTGGCCGGGCGACCCGGAGCGTGAGGAATGCGCGACAGCAAACTTCCAGCCAGCCAGCAACTCGTCGGTACAGTAACTCCGGCGTTCGACCAGCCGCGCACTCTTGACCTGCCGCTACCAATTGTTTGCCATTTGTTGGGTATGGAAATCCCCTGCACCCTACGGGACTTCGCCAACTTGCCTTACCACTGTCCCATCACACACCCGCCCCGCCCCGCTCCGTCCTGCCCCGCCCTGCCCCGCCCTGCCCCGCCCCACCCCGCCCCCCTACTTGGCCCCGCCCTGCCCCCGCCCCGCCCCTCTCCGCCCTGCCCCGCCCTGCCCCGCCCCGCCCTGCCCCGCCTCGCCCCGCCCCGCCCTCGCCCCGCCCCGCCCCGCCTCGCCCCGCCCCGCCCCGCTCCGCCCTGTCCTGCCCCGCCCCGCCTCGCCCACCGCGTCAGCAAACTGAGGAATGCGTGTCAGCAAAGTTCCAGCCAGCCAACAACTTGTCCGTACAGTAGCTCCGGCGTTCGACCAGCCGCACACTCTTGCACTGCCGTCACAACTTGTTTGCCATCTGCTGGGGTCTGGGAATCAGCTGCCCCCTACGGGACTTCGCCAACCTGCCTGAACACTGTCCCATCGCACATCCCTCCCCACCCCACCCCACCTACCCCGCCCCTCATCCCCCCCAGCAGCTTCAACCTGCTCCACTGCTGCCACGCAGCCGTCTTGGTGGCAGCTTTGAGCAGCCTTCTGCTCTGGAGGAGGTGTACCCACGCGGGCTCGCGGGGGGTAGGTATTGCATCACGGATCACACCTGGGCTAGTATCAGGGCGCTTGGGAATGTAGTGTCCAGCCATGCAGCGGAGCAGGATAGCTCTGCCGTCCAACATCGCTGCCCACAAGTGCGGGTGCCCGTCGCGCATCTTGCCTCAGCTCCTGGCCTGGCCGACAATCATGTGGCGCTGTGCAGCGGGGCATATCCAGACCAGTGTAGATGTGGTGGTAGTGGCAGGTCCACCCAGCCTTTTTTGTAGTGCCACGACTGCTGAGTGCAGTGCCACGAGGCGCTTGAGCCTCAGGCATGCCTGAGTGTCAGCAAGACACGTCTGGGTGTCCTGGATGCTTTGCACACGATCGGGCTGTAACACTGAAACTTTACATGCGTTTAGCTGTTCTGAACGATGTACAGGAGGTCCGATTGCGGCGGTCCATGTGCGCACAATCAAGCACGCTTTTGCCTCGCCGGGCACACCCTTATGCCTGCCAAGTTTCCCGCGCTCTCCTGCTTCCCGCAATCACACACGTCCTACCTCAGGTCCCGTAAGCAAAGTCGGCCTCCCTGCTCACGCACAGCTCGCCGGTGGCAGCAGGGGCTAACCGTGCCATGGTCGATGTGGGGGTTAGTTCGTGCCATACAGCGGGATCAGGCGTGCTTGAAAATATGGGGTCTGACTGTAAGGGCGCAGCGCCGGCCTGTACCAGCGCTGCTTTCTCGTTACTCCCAACTGTGCATAAGTTTACTCTTGAGGTTAAGGTTATGCAACAACGGATTGATGACGATAACAAACTCCCGGGGTCTGGGAGTCATCTGCTGGGTGTCTTCGGGTTGCAGCCAAGTAATAATACCTACGCACGGACCAAGGTCCCGCGTGCCTTAAGGAAGAGTCCCATCGAGGCTAACCCTACCGTATCTCTGTGGGACCTTGGCAAGAGGCACCCCACGCATCCACCTTCACTCAGTCCATAGGAACCGAAGTTCTGGACCTATCGGCCTACCAACTCTCCGAATTCGGCCATCGTGAAGTTTCCACGTTGCAACAATGGGATCCGAACCCAGAGAGTCGCTACAACGCTTCCGTCAGTACCGCGGACTCCATACCGGAATACTGACTCGGTTCCCCGGGCAGGATCCGAACCTGCATCTATACTTGTCAGCCTAACCCGGCCGAATCCGCGATTCGAACCTGGGTCTGCCATGTGACAGCGGCATGCTCTACCAATTGAGCTACCGGGGATGCAGCCAAGTCTAGGCGCGCATAGCAACGTCCCTCTAGCCCATCGACCACATATCACCGTCAACTGAGCTGCCAACACGGACTACGCAAGTCTCGGGTACCAGTCGTCCTCGAGCGCGCTACACGGACGGCCTGCGAGGGCGCCGGTCGGCCTATCCTGCAGCATCAGGACTCAGGACGCTGCTAGTGTGCTGATCCCATGTCGTCCCCCGCCCCACCCTGCCCAACCCGCCTCGCCACCTACTTGGACCTGCCCCACCCCGCTCCGCTCCGCCCTGCCCTGCCCTGCGCCGCCCTGCCCTGCACCACCCCGCGCTGCCCCGCCGTGCCCTACCCTGCCCTGCCCTTAGATTAGATGCACCCTACGGGACTTTACCAACCTGCCTTACCACTGTCCCATCGCACGGGACGGGTGTCAGCTGCACCCTATGGGACCTCGCCAACGTGCCTGAACCCTGTCCCATCACACTCCCATCGCACGCCCTACCACGCCCTACCCTGCCCTGCCCTGCCCCGCCCTGCCCTGCCCTCAACCCGCCCCGCCCTTTCTCCCTGTGTCCCAAACGTAATGGCATGTACTGTAGCGGTGCTGAGCACACCAAAGCAGCCAAGCAGGTGGCTGCATAGACCAAAGTGGGTAGGAGCCCTCACAGTCACATCCACCACAGGCGTACCAATTCTGCGACTTCATTAAGTAGTCTCTTACACACATAGATTATTCGGCGCGAATCCTGGGTCAATCCTGGAGGCTACGAGAAAGTCATTTGGGCGTCCCCCGGCGGGGGGACGCGAAATCATCTTTGTCTAAACGTCAAGTAGCGATGTGCTATATCGCAATTCTGCTTCCAGAGGTAAATCTGTATATAGTTAATGCACTAAGACCAGCTCTTACCCCACGGGAACGACCAACGTCATAATTCTCAAGGTTTCAGTCGTGTACCCACCGCTCTTTCGCAGTATCAGAGCCACAATAGTCATGTTATAGTACATAGCCGTAAAGTAAACACAATTTTGCCCGGGACCCTGGCTTGCCATGCGCCCATGCAACGTCGGCGGCATGCCAATCAAGCATTTCAGGAGTTCACTTCATTTCTCTGCAGTTCTGCGTTCATACTATATCTATGTCACATACAAATGAATCAAGCTATTTGATTAATCAACCATTCTTTGCGTCGCTATGATTCTGAGACGACTGTGCTCGAGCGGCGGATGCCTTCGTTCGCAATAACCCCTGTCGACTATATGCAGCGACAGTGCCAACAATGCAATCTTGAATGGAGTAATGAAGCTGGCTGGCTCATATTTCATAATAACGAGCTCGCCGGTCAACAAGTCAACCGCGCGTTGACCGGGGCGTTTCCACTCTGCAAATGGGCCCGGCATAGTGCCCTGTGATTGCTGGCTCAGGTAATATGTGCATTGCACTGAGACAATGCCCAGAGTTGGTTTTATGTACATACTGTGCGGGTCCACAAGTCAACATTCGCGCGCGCTCGCTTGTCGCCCGCAGGTCTCTGAGCCAGGCGCAATGGCGTACATTAGCTCAGGGTCCGCCGTGCGTGCGCCCGTTTTCACGGCTGGTGTCAAGGTTGCAGGTTGGGCTGCGAGCTGATGGCGCGTGGTCTCAATGCCCGCCGTGCTCGCGCCCCTTCCCGCGGCTGGTGTCAAGCCCGCAGGGTATGGAGCTAGCTGCTGGTGCTAGGGCTTGGATTCGGTTAAGGCCCGCCGTGCTCGCGCCCTTTTCCGCGGCTGGATGGTGTCAAGCCCGCAGGTGGTGGCGCGCCGTGTGCCTGGCCTACGCCCCAAGGCCCACCGTGCTCGCGCCCTTTCCCGCGGCTGGTGTCAAGCCCACAGGTGAGCTACTGGCGCGAGGACTGCAGTCAAGCAGTAAGTTTGCAAGGCAGTGGCATGGTCCTGGGGACACGGAGGGCAGCTTTGGGGCAAGGGACGGGCCCATCCCTTCAATCCCGTCTAACATAATGCACCACATTGCTGCCGCAGGGATGGATGGTGGAGCGAGCTAAGACATATGCTACGGTGTTGGCGCATGGTGTCCATGACGGTGCTGCTTAGTGCTCAAGTGGCTGCTATGGATTGTGGAGGCCAGACCATGCCTAGTCACTTGTGTGAATCAGCTTGGAGGTAGGCTTCCCAGCTGCAAGGGACTTCGTCCCTGTGGTCTTCTGTGGGGCAGGGCGGGACAAGTGCGGGGCAAGTGCGGGGCATGGCGGGGCAAGTGCGGGGCAAGGCGGGGCATGACCCCTGCGGTCTTGTAATAGCTGTTGGATGCCTACTGCGCCTCTCTCATGGACGGGGCGGGGGCTGTAGCGTGGCTGCGGGACAAACAGCAGCAGCAGGGTAAAGGGAGCATAAGGGAGCCTGGCCCACTCATCTGCGTGGGGGGTTACCCATCTGGCCCGGTAACCCGTTAAGGGGGGGGGGGTGCCCGCCTGGCCCAGTTTCCTCGGGGGCCAGTTAGGGGCCCACCCCGTTGAGTGATCCCCATCACCAGTTAGGGGGGGGGGGGGGTTAGGGGCCGAAACACTGACGTAGGGTTGGCGGAGTGGTACCCACGTGCCGACAGATGGATCGCGGGATTTGTTTTTGGCATTTACCGCTTGGATTCTATTCGCAACGTAGCTCGGAATACACGCTTAATATGCATAGTTAGAAGACTTTGGGGACGCAAATCGCTTGGAAATGGAGGAGGGTCTCAATATGCTCGGCTCGCGATGTCGCGCTCCTGAGCTTGTATTATGCACTGCGCGCAATACGCGTTCAGCATGCATATTCTTACGAACAACTAGGGACTTGAGTGACGCGGTGTGAAAATCAGTCGGGGTCTCGACATGCTTGGCTCGCCATTTCGCGCTCACGAGCTCGTTGTGTGTGTTCCGAACATTGCACGCTCAAAATACATGTTCAATATGTCCGTCGCGATGTTGGAGCTTCAAAACCGACAAACATGGTGTATAGATACACCTGGTAGCCTGAATTCCTGTTTTTTCGCAATGTCGGTGCATTTTGTTGATGTTGCATCGTGCTTCATCGCATTCTTGATTTCTGCACCGGCGTGGTCTTGTTTGTAAAATTCCGCGGTGCCCTGATCTTATTTTGTTCTTCGCTGTGATCTGGCAAAAAAATCTGATCTTGGCGGGATTCGAACCTGTGACAGCATCTCACTAAGGGCCATATGTCCTGCGGATGGGCAGGCGGTACGGCTGCAGCCACCATGGCAACCGTGTCCCAAGATCAGATGTGCAGCAACGTAGCAACTGCCTGTTCGGGCGCGTTGACGCCTTCTTCTTCAAGTTCGAAATGAATCAGCGCGGAGAGCTGCACGTGCACGGCTGTATCTGGCAGCCCGGGCTGCAGCCAGCACGCCTGCGAAAGGCGCTAGCGGACCCGCGGAGTTGTCCCGACGTGCTGGACTTCCTGGAGTCCGTGCAGACGCAGTGGTTTGCCTCACCACTGCTGTTCAGCGGCGGCGAGCGACCGGTCCACGCTCAGAAGCTCAGCACCAAGCAGCTGCAGGAGGTGGCTGAGGCGGCTGGCAGCGAGCGCTTGACGGAGCTGCAGCGGGACGTTCTCAGTCAGGTGCTGGTGGAGGTGAAGGCCAGGGGGGCCATGGAAGACGCAGCCGTGTCTTGTCGGCCACCTCTACAATGCAGCAGTTTGACTGAGGCGGAGCGGCTCGGGTTATTTGCTGTGCACGCGGTCCTGGAGACGCTGCTGCACGCCCATCGCGACGGCACGTGCACCACGTCACACAGCAAGCATGCCACGGACAGCAACTGCCGCATGCGGCTGCCTCGGATGCTGCACTGGCTCACCACGTACCTGCACGAGCAGTCGGTGTGCGTGCACCTCAAGCGGTATGGCCGCTACATGGTCTCGCATATGGTGGCCCTGCTGCTGGCAGTGCCTTGCAATCACACCGTCACGTTTGCGTGTGACGTGGGGCGCTGGCTGCGCACGCGCGAGCTATGGGATCAGCGGCACGAGGGCATTCCGCGCACGGACCCTGTGTGGGAGCGGCGGCCGCAGCTGCCCAGCCTTGAGCAGCTGGCCGCGGACGCAGCGGACTATGCCCTGAAGTATGCCACCAAGTCTGAAGCAGTGCAGGGCAGCAGGGCCCTTATAGCCACAGCCACCATGCTGCGGCGGCGCATGCACCTCATGACGCCAGAGCAGCAGGCCGGGATTGAGAGCGAGCACCTGCCGATCCAGGACGTGCTGGATCAGCTACGGCATCCCTTCGCAGCCTTTGCGGACGCCAGCGCCTCTGCCTGGGCGCCCCAGCCTCCTACTGCAGGTGTGTCAGCTGCAGGCGAGAGCAGCACGCTGGCACAGGCGCAGTTCACGGCGGAGGTGACGGCGCGCGCACAGCAGTCCGCGACTGTGGCCGCGCTGCGCACTGCGCGGCCTGTCGGCGTAGTCGGCGCGGCTGCGGTGCAACGGGAGGGGATGTTCAACCTTGCGCACGCCATCAACCTGTTAACAGCCCAGCAGACCTTCTCCGCTCCAGCAGCGGCGCTGCTGCTGATGCGGGGCACCGACGCGCACGAAAGCCACCAGTTCAGGGCCATCGATTACAGGATGTTCTCGCAGCATGTGCAGTCGCAGCTGAAGCGCGCGGACCCGGAGCTCAGGCCCAGAGACACCCAGCTGCGGCTCGTGCGTACAATGGCCAGCGTTGGAGCGGGCGGGAGTCCGAGAGGGGAAGGCCAGCTTCCGGCCGCCAGCACAATCGCTAGCGATGTCCCAGATCCCGGGCCCAGCGGAAGCGTACAGCAGCAAGAGCAGCCCGCCGTCGCACCTGCTCGTTACCGGTCATCAAGCTACCTGAAAGACTACCTGTACCGCGGCGAGGCGCTGCGCGAGCTGTCTCCTATGATGATGGCCATGTTGTTTTATAAGGTACGAGGTTGCGTGCGCGGCAGCTTGCACGCCTGGAGTTATGGGGTGCAGGGGTGTTCAGTCTATTCAGTCCGTAGGTTCGCATGTGTTATAATGTCTTGCAGCACCACTTCGGCAGGGCCCAGCGGCAAAGAACTGTATGTGTGCCCACCACCCCGCAGCACTCGGCCGGGCCAGATGGAGCGCAAGGGCACCATCTGCGCCTGCATCCCGCGCACCCAGAGTACAGTAAATGCGTGTGGCGGCGCCGGCTGCGGCCGTACGTGCCGCAGCCGGTGTGTGACCCCGTTGTGCGGCCTGCGGACGGCGTGGACGATCCGCAGGTGCTGGAGCGCTATGCACTGTTTGCGCTCGCGAACTTCGCCGCCTACAGCTGTGACGACATGCTCGATCTCAGCAACGGCGCATGGGCAGCTTATCAGCGGTGCTTTGCACAGCCGGCGGACGGCCAGTCGCTGCATGTGCGCATCGCGTGCCGTATGCTCGATCACGTGGATGGGCTTGCGCGTGTGCGAATGCGGGCGGAGGAGCGGCGGCAGCTGCAGGCGGAGGCGGAGGGCACCGCTGAGGATGCGGCGGAGGAGGCACTGTTGGAGGGCGTGCCGGTGGAGGGCATGGACGACCTGGAGGCAGAGCCGCAGGATGATGAGGAACCCGATGTTAGGCGTAGCGCAGCGCCCGCAGCGGAGCTCTGGCAGGGTTGTGCGCTATCGGAGACGGAACGGGCAGGGCTGCTGCAGCGCGTTGTGCACGGCGGCCTGGGTGGCGGTCTGACTACAGAGGCGACCACCGTGGTTGCCCAGATCCCGCGCGCCAATGCATGGCCAGCGGTTGGGCGTACAGCGGCGGCGGCAGTAGTGCGCAGCACACAGGAGTGGACGCACGAGCGGCTGGCTGCAGCACAGCAACGCATGCATGATTACGACCTAGTAGACCTAGGTGGGCAGTACGCCGCACAGGCGCTCGCGCAGGCGCAGGGAGCAGTGCAGCAGCAGCTGCTGCTTTACAACAGCGGCACTGCGGCAGTGACAGCGAAGCTGGTGCTCATCTCGCCATTGGCGGTTACCACAGCCGTCCCAGAGGTGCAGGGCGTCTGGCCCGATGCAGCGAACCCTGGTGCAGAGCCGCCGTACGTGCTTTGCCCGGAGGACTCGCAGCCGACGCCTGAAGACACAGCGCGGTTATGGAACCTCAGCGACGACCAGCAGCAGGCGTTCATGCTGTACGCGCAGCTCCTGCTAGCAGCGGCTGCCGGCGTCCGTCAGCCCCCCGTGTGCTCGGTGCTCACGGGCAAAGCCGGCAGTGGCAAGTCGCGGGTGCTGCAGGCATTGCTGTGGTTTGCATACCAGCACCGCTGCGAGTCTCCCATTGCCCTCGTGAGCTACACGTGGCGCGCTGCGCTGCATGTGAGTTGTGTGTGGGGTGTGTGGGGTGTGTGGTGCAAGAGGGGTTCAGTTCTGAGGTGAAGTGTCGCGGCGGTGGACTGGTCCTGCTAGTCCTGCTCGTGCGTGCGGGGGGGGTTTAGCAGCCAGGGAGCCTTACATGATCATGCTGTTGACTTCGGCCGCTGCCATCACGGTCCATTTACAGGACTCTACGCCAGGCGTGCTCGGCACCAGCACCACGTCCTTCTTTGCAACTGCTGGCACGTTTGGTCCGCCTCACCGCGATCGAGTCGAGCGCAACCTCAATGGTGTGCGCTTCATTTTCCTAGATGAGTTTAGCACGTGTGGGCTGTTCCACTGGGCGCGCATTTGCATGCATGTGCACGCGGCACGGAGGCACGTGGGTATAGACAGCACGCACCTATATCACGGGCCGCTGTCAGATCTGCATGGCCTGCTTGTTGGCGACTTGCGTCAGTTGCCACAGCCACGGCACGTGCCGCTATATAGCGGTGCTGCGGAGGAGAGCTTGCGGCGGCTGCTGGCGCCGGGCGCGGGGGACGGTGGGGCCATGGAGCGCCAGATCCGGCAGCTGGAGCATCCGGAGGCCAGCATGAACCTCATAGGGCGGGAGCTGTGGAATATGGTGCCGTTCGCGTTCGTTCTCACTCACCAGCATCGGCAGCAAGCAGGCGTAGGTGACAACAACGAACCTCTCTTCATGCTAGCGGAGAAGTTTGGTGGCGTGCAGGAAATCTCTCAGGCAGATCTGGACACAGCGTGCGAGCAGCTCAACGCGCGTGTTTGGCGGCCCCCGAAGCCAGGGATTGACCCCGTGCCCCAGCCCTTTGCAGTTGTCCAGCGCCATGTCGTGCGGGTTCCACTGGCATTGCAGCTCGTGCAGCTGCATGCGCTCGCGCAGCGTCAGCAGCTGCTGCTGTGGCGTAGCGCGGACTTGTCGCCTGACGGGAGCAGCTTACCTATTTCGCATGTGCATCAATTAGAGGCGCTTGGCGGAGCCGACGATGATAGTGGTGTGCCCGCTGTGTGCGCATTCTTTGCTGGCATTCGTTACGTGTTTACATCAAATGAGCATGTGCGTCTGTATCACATCAACAACAACAGTGCCACAGGCACCGGCATTGTTCTGCATCCCAACGAGCCACCATTGCCAGATGCAAGCATTGCCCCCGTGCATGTCCTCAAGTTCGTGCCCTCGGCTGTAATGGTGCGCCCTGACGGGCCTGATGCGGGTCGGGTGTCTGTCGATCAGGCCCTGGATGTCGGGGAGATTCCTGTTTTACCGTGCAGTGCTATGTTCACATCGCAGCATGCAACCCTGCGGTTGCCTGTGATGCGCTGGGGCTTTCGTGTGGAGCTTGCATATGCAGTCACCGATTACTTTGCGCAGGGGCAAACTCTGCCACCGCACGAACTGTGGCTGGTGGATATGTGCAAACCGCAGCACGGCAGTTGGCGGCGGGCTTCAATTTACGTAATGCTCACCAGGTTTCGTGGGTTGCATGCGTTACATTTAGTGCGCCCGCTGTGGGCCTCGCGGGCCGAAGAGCGCCGGCTTGAAAAGGCGCTGCGTACCATGCTAACGCCCGAGGCAGATCTAGCTGCGGAATGGCAGCGGCTATTGAGGCTCTCGCAGAGCACAGCAGTAGCGGTGCCAGGTATGATTGTGCGCATTCAGGCCAGCATGGCTGCCTCATAACCAAGGCCTTCAATGCATGCATGGTTGCAACATCTGGCATGTGGCGGTAAACACTGGGTTGTCCTGCGTCCCGGCCAGCAAGGATAGCGTAGTGTTTTTAACATGCGCGAGGTGTACTGACAGATGACCTGGAAGCGTGGAGTACCTTGTGGGTCCCCGGTAGCTCAATTGGTAGAGCATGCCGCTGTCACATGGCAGACCCAGGTTCGAATCGCTTATTGACTCCTTACTGCCGTGTAGCGTTACAAACCGCCACGGCCCCAAACGACAATCCCAATCTCTCAAAACCGCCAATAGCCTCCACTCATGCCTTGCTTAAGCAGCCTCACAACTCACTTGCGGCCCGCAGCGGCCTTCATACTACGGCCTCCTAGCTCGGGCCGTACCGTTCCCGATACCCCACCAAGTCCGCCGTGCCCGCCCAAGCCCGCCCGTGTTGAGGTTGCACTAGTGGCCGAAAGTGCTGCCAGTACTGGGTGTGTCGCATGCACGTAGCGCCTGACGGCAGAGTCCAGACAACCACGCCGCGGCGCCCACGGGTACCACCACATTAATCCGCGGCGGCGCCAGGGGGGGCGGGTGGGTTGTCACCGTCCCGGCAGAGGGACGATCCGAAAATACAGTACAGAAGCACAACGGCAGATAAAGCGCCGTGTGCTCCTGACGCCTACAAGACCCAGCTCGGTCCGGCCCCATGCAGGCACGTACCCGAGCGTCCTGCGCCGTGCGTGACTTTAACGCAACACGGCAGTTACGTCACAATAACTAGACTTATCTCCACTGCGCTGCGATAAGTCAGCGCTTATTGACTCCTTACTGCCGTGTAGCGTTACAAACCGCCACGGCCCCAAACGACAATCCCAATCTCTCAAAACCGCCAATAGCCTCCACTCATGCCTTGCTTAAGCAGCCTCACAACTCACTTGCGGCCCGCAGCGGCCTTCATACTACGGCCTCCTAGCTCGGGCCGTACCGTTCCCGATACCCCACCAAGTCCGCCGTGCCCGCCCAAGCCCGCCCGTGTTGAGGTTGCACTAGTGGCCGAAAGTGCTGCCAGAGTTTGGTAGTAGTTCTCAACGACGGAAGGTCATGGCGCGGGTGACGGCAGCCATGGTGGCGGCGCTCTCCTTTACATAGCGCTTCTCGAACACCTTGGAGTGTTCGGCCCAGCGGCCGGTCTTGCGAACCAAGGTGCGGTCGGCTCCACCCTCGACAGCGGCAGTGGCGCCGCTCGCGCGGAACGAGTGCGTACCGACCTTCTTTGTGATGCCGGCGGCGCGCAGCAGCTCCGTAACGCGCGGGTACACGTACGAGTACGGCAGGGCCGGGATGGGAGACGCGAGCGGCGCTGTCACCTGCTGCAGGCGCTGGGCGCCATCGGTGCCGGGGGTGACGGCGCGCATCAGGGGTCCGGCGTCCTCGCCCTCGCCAGGGAACCGGTTATAGGCGCCGGCGGCGAAGAGCTGCTCCACCAGCGCGACCGGGCATGAGAGGCCGCCGGTGGCGCCGATGGTTACATCGGCACCATCTGCGCGCTGGTCCGTTTTGCTGCGCCATAAGTGGATTTCGAGCGCCGCGCCAGGCTCCACGCGCAGCAGTTCATGGTGGACCATCACGCGAGACAGGTCGTCGAAGCGCAGCAAGCCAGTGAAGGCTAGCACGCAGCCAGTCACCAGCATGCGCACCTCCAGCGACGGGGGGGCTGCTGGGTCCAGCAAATGGAAGGCCACAAATGTCTCCAGCTCGTCGAACGTGAGTAGTTCCCGCTGGCGGCGGCGCGGCACGAGAGTGCGCCGCGCCGCCTCCCTGAGAAGCGCCGCCAGAGGGTGTTGCATGGGTGAGGGGCGGCCGACCAGGCTGAAGTGTGCTGTGACAGCTGCGCTGGCCTGCTCAATGGTCTGCGGCCCCACACCATGCTGACGGGCGCTCTCCGTGAGCTCCTGCAGGTAGCTGGCTGCGGTCGCGGGCGCGCAGTCGTAGGGGTCAAAGCCCTGCCCGGCGCACCACTTGCTGAACTGCAGCCACCGCGCGTCGTACACGCGCCACGTGCCCGCGGCCTTGGCTGACCGGAAACTGCTGAGCATGCGGCTGGTCAGGTCCCGGATGTGCGCCGTATTCTGCCCTGGTGCGAGCCCCGAGATGATGCGTGCGCGGACTGGGTTGGCGACCACTGTTACAGTTACAGGCGGGGTACAGGCACAGGCTTAGCGCAGGCCGTAGTGAAGTCCAAGAGGAGTGCGATCGTGCGCCATGTTGGTGACGGGGGAGTCACGTGCGTGCGCGTAGGCGGCACCACAAACAATTTCGCAGACGGTGCAAACACAAACACATCGTGCACCGCCGTATGAAATAAATGACGGGATTGCAATAACTGTGGCCACCACACGGCACGGGGCCAGTAGGGGGCGACTAAGCACAGCCGGGCACCGCATGCGCGGGCATGGGCGAGTACCCGACTAATAATACCAAACGGGGGATAGCACCAAGCAATATTGGGGCCCTGTGGCCATTCGTATGCGAAAGCATTTACCCCCGCAGCGGTAGGTGAGTGATAAAACGTGTAATACGGCGTGCATTGGAAATTAGCATCAGATGCAAACAGGTCGAAGGCAAAACGCCCTTCGTGGCCCCAGCGCGCCGCTAGTTGCGCAAACAGCTGGGGTTGCAGCTTCCAACCGTGTGGGTCTTGCCACTTTGACAGGGAGTCTGCCAGCGCGTTACGTTCGCGTGGGACCCATTCAAGTACCAAATCAATATTGCGCTCAATACAATACCACAAAAGCGGCGCGCACACGTCCTGGATAGCCGCAACCACAGAACCGCCCTTAGCCATCACATCGCGTGCGGGTTGGCTATCCGTGCGAATCAGGATGCGCTGGCCGTCCCAACGGCCACCCTGATTGAGCGCCTCCAGTACGTTCAGCATACTACGCAGTTCGAGGTACGTTGAGGAGAACTTGGCGGTGTCAAAGGTCCACTGCCCTGCCGCCAGCCGCAGTTCTCCCCGTTCGGAGGTCCACCCGCCCCAACCGCCAAAGTGGTAATCTGAACGGCCCGCTGCGTCAGTGTTGATGGTCACGGACAGCATATGGGGCGGGCGCCACAGCGGCCGGGCGCCGTCAAAGCGGTCCCAGGCGGTGAGCCAGAATTCCAGTTCTGCGGCCGAAGAGGCATCTAGGCGGTGGTGTCGGTCAAATGCGGTGGGCGGGAGGTTGGCTGTGTGAGATGCCACCCAAGCCCCAAGGCGACGGGTCATGAGCACGGCAATTTTCCCGAATGAATACGACATGGACAGCAGTTGCCCGGCAATGGAGGCAATATCCCGAACGCGTACGGTCTCGTGCGCCTGGTAGGCAGCGAGAGCGGAGGCCACCCGCGCCCGGGCAGCAACACGCTTTCCTTCCGGTACCCACATGCGCCCTGCCTCGGTGTCCACCGTGGCGCCGAGGAATTCCTTGCGATGTTCGGGTTCCAATGAGCATTTGTCCGTGCTGACCAAGAAACCACAGTTGTCCAGGTCTGATAGAACGCGTGCTTGCCATTGCGAGAGGGCTGAGCGGTCCTGGTGGGCGTGCAGCCCGTCGTCGATATACTGAGCGCAGCGGTGACCATCTGCGCGCCAATACTGTTGTAACTCGCGGGTTACCTTCGTGAACACCCAACAAGCCGGCGCCAGGCCGAATGGCAGCTGAACGAAACGGAAAAACTGACCGCGCCACTCGAAGCCTAAGTATGGCCAGGCGTCGGGGTGCATATCGATGTGATGATAGCCTGATTTCAGGTCCACAGTGAATAGAAAATCGTTAGGTTGCAGTATCTCGGGTAGTGCGGAGAGGCCCTCATACTGGAAGCTGGGCACAACCAAATGCTCGTTGATGTATCGGGCGTCAAAGATAAGGCGATATTTAGATGTGCCTTTCTTGGGCACTACGCCCAACGGAAGAACGCAAGTCGGCTGCACATCGACGGGCTCGGCAGCCCCCGTGGCAACTAAGTCTGCAATAGCGGAGTCCACTTAGCCCGTGTGCTCGTAGGCAGATGAATGGTTGGCGAGCCACACTGGCGCAGGCGGGCCATCCGCCCATTTCAGAGGGAAACCCGCCAGAATCCAGGACAACACCAGCTGGGAGCGCACAAATGTCTTCCAGAAAGAGTAGTTCTGCTTAAGCCGGCCGCGCATACGGGGCGGGGGCTGAGGAGGCGGTGCTGATGACCCCCCCGTGGAGGAGGCCCCCCCTTCGAATTCGGAGTCCATGTCTTGCCCACCTGAAGGCAACGGCTGCGACCGGTTAGCCTCCGTCGCACGCCGCGCAGCGATCTGGGCAGCTCCGGACGAGGAGGCTGCTGAGGTGGAGGCCGCTGTCAGAATTGGGGGCCGCTTTGGCAGTACTGGCGCTTGGGCCGGTGCGGTGCTCTGACCAAGATTAGATTTACTGAAGAGAAAAGCACGTTTACGCGGCGGGGCGGCATGTGTGGTCTCGGGATCGCGTGGCTGTTTGCCCAGAGGCCGCCCGAATGTCATAAACGGCTGTCTATTTGACTGGCTCATAGTGTAATGGACAGAGTAGGACAGAAGCAGCTGGGCTTGATGTCTGGCGTCTGTACACGCAGTCCCGCGATTAGGGCATCCCCATGGCACGCGGGCACGACACGGTGACGGGCAATCGCGAATACATACATGCCCCGACGGGCCAGTTAGTCACCGACAAGAGCCAGCGGCTCAGCCAAACTGCCCGTAGGCGCATCGTCCACTGTCCATTGTCCATTGTCCATTGTCCATTGTTCATCCGGGCGCGAGGCCCATTCATTCGTCCGTGGGGCATAATAATAATAATAATAATTACAACGCCGGCCCATGGGGCCTGGCGTGGATTATCGGGGTAAGGTGGCTAGGGCGAGGGGGCCCATCCCCCTCGCGCTGCCACCTCGCCACGCACTCAGAGGAGGTGTGGGGGAGCCGTGGCTCACCCACCTCTCGGTTTGAGTTCCTGCTCGGTTACTCGGCGCATTTTGATAATGCCGCCCGCACTGTTCACAGCGTGTGTGTGGAGCCTCTCTCCGCATACTCGTGCGGCTGTGTGGGTCACCCCAAGTTGAGAGGTGAGCAGCTTAGTGAGGTTGCAAGGGATGGCACCAGTCACTCCGAGCGCAAGGCATTCATTGGTGGAGTAGTGGACCGTCCATCCGGCCGCTTCCAGCAGTCGCTTGAGTTCTTGGTGTTGTTGAGATTTTTCTTCCCGCTTGTCCAAATGGCGAACGTCAGAGCTGTAACCGATTTCAAGGATATAGATGGGCAGCCGTGCTTTGTTCAGGGGCGGGCGGTACCCTTCTCTATGTGTTTCATGGGCGGGCAGGTTTGGGATGAACAGAATGTCAGGTCTGAGCCTTGTAATAAGGGGTGATGATGTCCTCTCCGCAGCCAGCCAGGCAGGGGGGCGTTGTGCAGACGCATAGTGTGGCAGGTCGGCTAGGGGGCCCGCGTCCATGACCATGAACCCGTTCCCGTAGGTCCCTTTGGAGATGCATTTGGCGACACGCTGGACTGCCCAGTTGTGCCGATTGATGTACGCGCCTTTCATTTTAGGGTGTGTGCAGCCTCCGAGGATGTGCCCGCCGGAGTCAGGGGTGTGGCAGAGGGGGCAGTTGCCGTTCCCTCCCAGGCGGTAGCGCCGTTTAAGCTGTGCGTTGAAGAGGTAGCCGTAGCGGGCGTAGAGTATTTGCTTGACCAGCCAGGGGTGCCTGGTGGAGCTGGCGAGGGTGCGGTTGCTGAGGGTGGGGCACATGTTGGCAGATGCTTCCGCCCATTGCTCCAGCACTGGTGTATTATTGGTAAAGCCTTGTTGTGCTTCGGGGGGCAATGAGTTCAGGACTCCACGGTTTAGGTCACTTAGGTAGAAATTGTCAGAGTTGCGTTTGGGCCACCAGATGTTGGACCACGGTTCGTCTGGTGCTAAGCGTATGGCCTGCCCCATGGCCTCCATGTCGTTGGCGGCGACTTTGGCGGCACCTTTGTCAGCTTCCTCGTTGCCGTGGAGCCCTGTGTGAGAGCGGACTTTCAGCAGCTGGACTGGGACCCCGGCGTCGGCATACATTTGTAGCTCGTGGAGTATGTTTTCCAGCAGGTTTTTATGCTTGGATAGTAGGAGTCGTTGTGGTGCAGTAAGGGCTCGGCGGATCAAGTAGAGAGACACTAGGGAGTCACTGGCTATGGTTACTTGGGTCATGCCCAGCAGACAGAGTCGGGGGCGGATGTATTCTAACGCAACGAGAGTGGCTGATAGTTCGGCTCTCTGGATTGTGTTGGTGCTGTTGAGGCCGCCTGGTTCGACGTATATGTGTTCGGTCTGTTGGGACCACGCGCAAGCACCGAGTTTGTTCATTTCGTTGCCATCTTCACCGGCTGCAACTTTGATGCAAGATCCGTCGGTCCAAACAATGGTGGCGGCATCGTACAGGTAGCTGCTCCGAGTGGGGAAGGCAGCTCGTGTGGTGTAGAGGGCAGAGAGCGTGGGCATGGGCGTAGGGCATGTGTCCAGGCCCCGTGCTGCTGGGGCTTGGGGTCTAGTTAGCTGCTTTGCACGGGCTTTTGCACGGTGGCTGTATGGTCGGCCCGGTGGGGCTGTTCGGTCACGGGGGAGGGTTACGCGCGCGGGCCACTCCAGTGGTTGTCGGCGCCCTGGGGGTTGCGAGGTCGGTGGCGGCACCGCTCCAAGTTCGGCCAGGGAGGTTTGGAGACGTGTCAGGTTGTTGTTGGAGTTGAGTGCTTGTACCCCTGTGGTGTTCGCAATGAGGAGTAGCTGCAGGCCCTGCTTGCTGCTGGCAGCCTCGTCGGCCGCCCCAAGGCCATCTAACATGCTAGAGGCGGATACGCCAGGCGGAATCAGGGCCAGGATGGTGACATGTGGACTCGCAAGGCACCGGCTGGCGGCGCCTTTGCCTTGTGGGATAATCATGAAGGTAATGGCGGGGGTGGCCTGGTGTTCTAGGTGTTCGATCGATGCTGTTGCCCACGCCAGTGCCTTTGTGCAGGCGTCTGGGTCGGGGTCAGGGTGGGCGAGGGAAAGGCCATCAAATGGGGCCGTGTACGCATCATGTGAGGCCCCGAAGAGGGAGTCAGCTGCGTGTTGGCTGTAATATTTAGTGGCCCGGCCCGAGCAGTTGAGTGGAGAGGCAAAGCGTTCCACCAGCCCCACTGGGCGGTCAGGGTCTGAGTGTGTCGAGGCAAGGCAGTTATACAGCGCCAGCTTCAGGGACTCGGGGAGAGAGCGCTCACGTGCGGGGGCCGACTTGCATGTCTTGCCTTTGCTGTCTACCCGTGTGCGGAGTAGCAGTTTAGCCAAGTCTTCCGGGAAGCCCCCTTGAGATCGGTGCGGGCTGGTTGCGTCATGGTGGGTAGATAGGGCGTGTTCATACCGAGCTTTAAGAGTCAGCAAGGTACCTAGCGTAACGGATGCTATGTGGCGTCCGGTAGGGTTGTAGACGTGGGCGAGGGTGCGTTCATCAGTGTATGTGTCTGGGATTTGGATTGTATACCTTCCGGTGGGGTGGACGTCGAGGTAGGGATTGCACGGGTTGGTGTCAATGCGCGTGTTCTGTTTGGTGGTGCGTCGGACGTGGGATGCGGCCACGTCGGCTTGCGTCCATCGCCCTTGCTGTTGGGCAGGTGTAAGACGGGCGTCTTTGGGCTTGGGTTGTGGCGTGGGTGTAGGGGGTTCTGCAAGTTGCCGCAGGTGTTCGGAGATGGCAGGGGTCCACCCTTGGAGGGTGGGGCATTTGTCTACGGGTTCGCTGGTGGTGTCCCATTTCATGCGCAGGAAATATTTGTGGCACGCTTGCCCGTATCCCACGTGTGCGGCAGCAGTCCCAGTATACTTCATGCGGGTGTAGGCCTCAGCCGCTCCTTTAACAATGGTTGTGTCCTTCCAAGCTACCTCATAGTAGCGCTCGGTGTGGAGACTGGCACCCTTCTCTGGGGCAGTGACGGCTTTAGTGATGGGCCCAGCTTGAATGTGCGAGATTTCCTCAATGTCGTGGTACAGGGAGTACACTAGTTGCTTCGCTGCATGGGCAACGTGGTATGCCTGCGTCGGCCAAGGTAGTTTGCCTGTCAGGAGCTGGAGTCGGATTCCCATCCAACGCTTGAAGGGCCTTGGTTGGGGTGGGTGGTCATCCAAGTGTGCACGGAGGCGTTCACGCTCCTGCATATATTCTGCACGCATTTGTCCTTGTGGGTCGTGGTCAGCCTGGCGGGGGTCGTGGCTGTCCCCCGGTGTGGCACCAGTAATGTTCGGCCAGTTTGGAGGCTCAGGTGCAATCATGAAATCCCCAGTGTCTGCCCATCTCGGTCGGGAGTCGTAAGCACAGGTGGGAGGTGTTGTTGGCGGGTTTGCGGATATGTAAGCTGTGACGGGATTGAGCGGATTGGTGTCGTCCACCTGGCTACCCAGGAAGTAGGGGTCTGCGAGGTGGGCTGGGATTGTACGGGTCGGGTTGGGGCGAGTGCGGTTTTGCGGGAACCTGCTGTGGTGGCGGGGAATTCCAAGTCGAGGCATGCGGTTGGTTCCTTGCATGTCTTTTTGTACATTGGCAAAGTAGTGTGGTGCCCACATGACAAAGTTCGGGGGACCGGAGTCATTTTCATCGGGGTCGTTGTTTAGTATAAAGCCATATTTCTCTGTGTGGCTGCGCATATCGGTAGGTGGCAGTGGGTCGTGCCGGGGGTCAGCATCAATCTTTTGCTGTAGGCGCTTGATGGCGTTGGGTCGTTGTTTCTTACTTTTTGGCTGCTGGTGGGCCGTTGTGAGGGACGCTACTGGGGGTGGTGTCTGGGTGTTGGGGGCGTCCGGGCCCGCTGGTGTTGTTAGTGGGGGCGTGGGCTGTGTTAGCGGCGGTGGCATGGGTTGCGCTAGTGGCGGGGTAGGCAGTGTGCCTGTCGGAGTTTGGGTTAGAGTTGCCGTTGGCGACTGGGTTGGTGTTGTGGGTGGGGCACCTGTTGTTCTCAGCATGTGGGCTAACGTGGTTTGGCGTTGGCGGGGGCCTAGGCCATTTGGGTGTTGGGGTGTTTGAGCCTCGGTATTGGGGTGTAGTGCAGTCATGTGTTGGAGGTGGGCGTCCATCGTAGATTGGGTTGTTAGCTCGCCCGGGGTGGCATTGCGGGGTAGGAGGGCAGCAAAGGCTGGCGTGTTGGGGAGGGCTCTGTATCGCTGCGGAAGGGGTAAGTGACATTTGTAGCTTTCAGCCTGGTTGAAAGGTGCCTCACGGGCACCATCGCATTCCGCGCTCAGGCATAGGCTAAGGCGGTTTAGGGCCACTCGGTGCTTATGTTGGCATTGGTTACGTGGCAGGTGTTGGAAGAGGATGTCAGAAGGAATGAGGCATGCGCGCCCCTCGGGTGTACGCTCTTTACCTACAAGGTTTCGCAAATCAAGGCCGGCTTGTGTCAAGGTAAGGACCAAGTGGTGTGAGATAGGGTGTGGGCTGCGGCTGATTGCGGTTAGCAGTGTGTTGGGTGGCCCTTTGTATGGGGCCCCGTGGTCCCATAGGGTGAGGTTATAGGCGCGCATGATGCTGAGTTGTTTCAGTGTCGTATAGTAGTGGCTTTCATGGCGGAGTTTGTGCATGTCTGTAGTGCCGGCTATTCTGGTCTGTAGTTCAAGCAGGGCATGTGTGACCATTCCCAGGCGGCCTGGGTCATTCAGGGCCAATGTTAGGGCCCGTGTTGCTTTCTGCACATAGATAGGGAGCAGAGAGCCGACTCCTAGGCCAGACATTTCTGCTGGCGTTAGGACGGCTCGCGTGGGGAACCCGCGGCTGAGGTGATAGCATGTTCTGGCCAGTCGTGCGATCATATTGTCAAGTGTGCGTATGTCGTTTTCCGTGTAGGGCATGACGGCGAAACTATATGCAGCAACGGATTGAATGCACGATTTGATGATGCGCAGGCATTGCTCTGGTGAGGCTTGACATGTTTGGAGGCTTAGGCTTTTGTCCGTGATATTTTTGCATAGGTACGCAAATTGGGGCCCCCAGTTTAGGGTCATTGTGACTTGCACACCGAGGTACTTGAACGGTTCCGTCGCTGGAAGGTAGGGTATACTTGTGGTGCCAATGTGGATTTTGTTTTCCAGCATTGATCTTAGTGTACGGTTGCATGTGGGCCCGTTCAGACCCTTGTCTTGCATGGCTCTGCGGTGTAGGATACCAGTGACTCTGCACTTTGCGTGGTTAACCTGCAGTCCGGCCCATTCAGAGTAGCGGTGGATTTTATCGCATTGTATCCGCAGGTCACTCAAGGTGTTTGTAAGCACCGCTAGGTCGTCGGCGTACGCTGCAGACGAGCAGTTATAGCGATCGTTCAGGTGCGGTGGTAAGCAGCCATATGAGTAGCCGCGTCCACCAACGTGCAGCCACCGGATTAGGGGCTCGATAAACATTAAGAAGAGGACGGGGGAGAGCGTGTCGCCTTGCACCGTGCCGCGTTCTATACTTATTGGGGCCGTGAGGCCATGTTCGGTCCGTACGTATGTGCGGGCGTTGGAGTATAGGTTTTGCACGACGCGTATCAGGTCGTGTGGCATTCCTAGGTCCCACATGATTTCCAGGAGGCGGTCGTGCGATATAGTATTGAAGGCGCTGGAGAAGTCCGCATACATCACGTATATGTCTTGCTTGGTGAGCCCAGCGTCTTCAAGTGCGTGTACTAGGTTGAGGGTTTGCCGCTCGGTGTTCCTGTAGCGAAGGAACCCCTCTTGTGTTTCGCTGAAAATGTCTAGGTCTTGTGAAATATCCGAAATAGCCACGGTGATAAGGCTGGTCCATAGTTTGTACGTGGTATTGGCTAGCGCGATGGGTCGGTAGTTCTTTAGTAGGAGCGAGTCGCCTGGTTTGGGGAGTAAGACCGTTTCACTGGCGGTCCAGGAG
>NW_025061534.1:75673-80422 GCF_000002595.2 Chlamydomonas reinhardtii
GGGGCTTGTGGGCTCCGGGTCGAGCTGGTTGTCATGGCGTGGGCGGCGGGTGGGCCGTGCTGCACTGTTGGGGGTGGCGGGGCGTTCGTTCTGCGTTCGCGCTGGTTCAGTCGCCTCCCTTCGGGTAATATTGAGGGTGGTTTGGGTGAGGGGGCGAGTCACTGTAGTTTCGGCGGGGCCTGGGTGGGGTGTGGGGGCTGCGTTGTCTCCTGCACTGTGGTTTGTCGGTAGTTGGGTAGTCTGTCGGGCGAACATAGTGGAGAGGGCCCTTTGGGTGGGGCCTCGTTTGGGTTTGGTTTGATTCGGGGGCGGCGGTGTTGGTGGTTGCGGCGGCGGCGGTAGGTTTGGAATTGTTGGGTATGTCCTTGGGTCAAGCGGCATGTCTAGGTGGTAGGGGTGTAAGCAGAATATGTCGCCTTTCACTGCTTGCCAGAGGTCCGGTGTCATAGGTTTACGCCCAATGTGTACAAAGGATTCGACTAGAAACCAGCTGTCTTCTTCCTTGCGGATTGCGTAGGCGTGTCTCCCATCGTGCACCATACACCCCATGTTCCGGGAGCATTCTGGGAGTAGGCCTAGAATTGTGTCCTGAGAGTGGCCTGGGTCAAGGTTAGGGGCGGCTAAGCGTAGAAGCAGGCGTGTTCCCGTAGTGTCGATTGGCGCTGGGCGGTGGCGGAGGTAGTGGTTGATGGCGGCTTCATGGAAAAGCCCATTGTGTTTGAAGTGATGGCCCCAGGTCGCTTGTAGTTCGGGTGTGTCGGCCAGCGCAATGTGCACGACTTGGCAGAAAGCAAGCACGGCATGGGCCCTTAGCCACGGTGCTCCCAGCATGTTATTGATAGCGTGTATCGTACAGAAATTGAGGTGTTGTTGTTCGCGGAAGTATGTGCTTGGTATTTGTCTGGGCCAGCTTAGTGGTACTGGGATATGCCCGTTTTCGGCTGCTGGTGTAGTAGTCCGCTCTGTGTTATTTCCGCCTCGTAGCGGATGTGAGGGTGACGTTAAATCGGGTTGCTGTTGTCCAGGCTGCGTGCCGATTTGTAGAGTCATTGGGTTGCTACTCATGATGTGCGAGTAGGCCGCAAGGTTGGTGATAAGGTTGATCGTTGCGTCGTGAGGGTGTGCGTGTGTTTGGGATAGGAGTAGGGTGGTGGTGACGGTGGTGATGTTGAGGCTTGGCGGGCCAGGGACGTGCGGGAGGATTTGCAAGGCCAACGGGGTCGTAACTGGTGCTAGTTGGGGGGAGTGGGCAGTGGTTTGTAGGTTCATGAGGAGCAGGATGATAGTGGTCAATGTGCATATAGAGAAGGTAGGTTTCAGGATTATACCGCGGCCAAGCCCATATAGCGGAAGCCCCAGGATTGCAGGTACCGCGCCGCGCGTTGTTTTGATAATGCTGTATACCGCGCACGTTGTCGCTAGTAGCGTAATGATGGTTGTGGTGTGCTGGTATGTCATGATCAGGAGGATTAAAGGCTGGGCTAGAAGAAAGGCTGCAGGGATGGTGAAAATCAGGTTTTTCGCCCGTGCTGGTGTGGGGTGAGCTAGCAGGTTGCGTGATGCGTGGTTGAGTTGCGCAACGCCGGCGATAGTTAGGATGAGCGTGGGGATCCATAGTGATGCCTGCGACGTGACTTGCCAGCCGCTCAGGCCTAGCTGCACAGCGCTGGTGGCCGAGTGGGATAGTGTGTGTGCGAGGAGGATTCGCAGCCAGGCGACGGTGTGGCGCAGGAGTGTACAGGTTCCGTGGAATATGCCTACGGTGACCCAGAGAAGTGTGCTGGCGGTGTGAGCAGAGACATAGCTGGCTGTCGTTATGAGCGTGTCTGTTTCGTTGTTCAGTAGCAGCTGTGTGATGGGGTATGGTCCCATTATCTGGCACCAGTGGCTGGGGTCGCGGCTGTAGGCGGTGTTGTGGTGGCAGAGGACGGTACAGGCAAATGTGTTGCAGTTTGCTTGTTCGGCGTGCGCCGCGTTGTCTCGCTCCGGGGGTCCGTCGTTCCCCGCGCTGAGTTCTTCGTCTCTTGCCACTTTACCATAGGTGACCGCTGCGTCGGCGGTCTTGCTACTCTCCGCGTGCGCATAGCTCCCACTACTTATGTCCTCACCTATATTGCTCGCTGCTATCCTAGGGCCCATAGCATCCTCCATCTTGTCCTGCAGTTGGCGCCAGCAGACATTAAATCCGATACATTTAGAAAAGCTGTCTCTCTGCAGTTCGAGGCTCTCAGGCAAGCGATACCCATCGGCGTCTACGCCCATGTTGCTGAAAATTGCAGCCGCACTGTGCGTGCACCGCTCAGTTCTATCGGCAGTCTCACACCACATCCTCTGCTCTCTCTCTTTCCGGCAGCGGGTTTGCTCCGCATTGTCCTTGTTGCTGGCAGCCGTGTGGGTTGTAGAGCTCCTCGGCCCGTGTTGGGCGGTTAGGCTACGGGGGGCAGATTGGTGGGAAGGGTGGTGTTGGATTGTTGTGTGTGCTTTAATTAGGTTGGGGTTATCAAGGCATGTTGGTAGCGGGTGACGTTGGGTGTAGGACAGCTGCCGAGGGGGGGGGGCACGTTGCAGGCGCTCACCGTCGCCCTCCTCCTCCTCGTCGATGTCCATGGCCACGGCGGCGGGGCCAGCCTTCTGAATGACGCAGTTGACTTGCGAGAAGGCAATGCGGTACCAGGCCTCCAGCTGCAGCACATCAAAGGTGATGCGCTGCGGGTGCTGTTTGCCCGGTGTGTCGGGCATGGACGCCGCGCTGAGCTGCTGCTCGACGCGCGTGATCGAGTCACCGTTGGGCGGCGTGGTGGCGGCCGACACGAGTATGTAGATGGGCGCCTCGGGGTGCGCATAGTTGGGTCCGCTGGTGTTGACAATGCAGTCGCCGGAGAGGAGCTCCAGCTGCCGGCAGAGGCCGCTTGCAGGCGGCATGTAGGCGTCCATGGTGTCGGTGCCGAGCGTGAGGGCCTTGGGCTTGTTGGTGTACTTGGCCACAAAGATGTTCGGCCGCATCACCACGGTCGTCGCAATCCGGGTGATGTCGTCCACCGGGGCCACCGCCAGGCCTCCGATGATGAAAGCGGCAGAGTTGGAGCCGATGCTGCTGCTGCTGCTGCTGCCATTGCTGCTGGGCATAAGCGATGCCAGCGGGCAGTACTGCAGTGTGGGGTCACGCCTCACGAAGAAGAAGTACTTCAGCTGCCCGGCCGCGATCTTGCACACGTCGTCCGCGTTGCCGTCGGCGTCAGCCAGCAGGAAGCGGCCGACAGTCGAGGCGTCGAATTTGACGTTGTGGAGCGTGCAGTACTCCTCCGCCTTGTCGCACATTAGCTTGTGGGCCTTCTGATACCGGCTCTGGATGGTAACAAGCGCCATTTCTGTCAGCTGCTCGGTAGTCGCGTTGAACTTGCCGTTGACCTTGTTTTGGCGCCAGAATGGCGTCCGTTCGAGCTGCGTTAGCAGGCCCGGCGGCAGCTGTCGCGGCAGTGCCGTCATGGTGACGCGGAACGGCACAGGGCTCGTCGCCTCCAGCTCCCAGTACTCGCCCGCGTGCAGCAGTCGCTTCTCGTGGACGGACTCGTAGCTGATGGCGTACACGTCGGTGGGGTCCTCTCCCATGGCCGTGATGGCCGCCTTCTGCGCTGCTGACAGGTCCTTGATCTGGAGGTGGAAGTTGAGGAGAGCAGGAATGAGGCTGCGGTGCGTGTCGTTGACCTCGGTGTTGAGGGCGACATTGTCCATGTCTGCAGGTCGATGGGCAATTGGATGGAAGGGTGCGGGGCAGTCAGGGATTGTGGTAGGCGGGATGTCGTCGTGCGGTTGGGTATTGGAAAGGTTGCACCATTTTATTTGGTGATTAATGTTTGGCAAGGTGGCCGTTGTCGCGTTAGCTGCAAGAGTCGTGTGGCTGTCGGGTAAGATACCGTGCGCGCGAGTGATGCAGCATTCAGTATGTGAGCTGTGAGTTACTTCAGTTATCACGTCTGGGCTGGGCTTCATTGGGCTGGTGGTCCGCGGCGGCTGGTAGTGGCGAACATTGGGAGCTGTTGTATAATCCTCCGTGCGGCTGTCTCTGTTAACCGTGCGCGCATTCAGCTCACCTGGATATTGTGATAGTAGTGGCGGTGTGGCGTAGTATATGCGGGGAGTAGAGGGTGAGGGCGTTGGCGGATGTGAGTGTGAGTTAGTGGGCGGCAGGGCGGGGCAAGTTGAGGGGCGTAGGGCAGGGCTGGCAGGCGCGACACTGTAGTAGCAGTCTGGCTGGCGGGTGGCGTCAGGCGAAATTATGTGAGCTGCATATGCTATGAGAGATGTGTGGCTGTCGGGTAAGATACCGTGCGCGCACTTGGGGCACTTGGCCGTCGTCCGTGGGGCACTTGGCCCATCCAAGGGGCACTTGGCCCGTCCATTGTCCATTTGTCCATGGGGCACATGGCCCATCCGAAACATTAGTAGGGTATGAAACCCGTACACAACCAATGGCGCCGGACCAACGTCCGGGCCCGCATCCAAGCAGCAACTCGCAAGCAAGCCTAACAGACAGGTCGGCCCGCTATCAATCACGTAGGGTCGCCCCGCAAGCAGTCAAGTAGGTTAGCAGGCAACTAGTTGTCGGCGGCAGCCGCCGCGGCCTCGCCGCCGGCGCGGCCACCCCCGCGGCCGCCCCCACGGCCCATGCCGCGGCCAAAGCCGCCGCCGAGGCCCGCGCCGCGGCCGTAGGGGCCGCGGCCACCGGCGCTAGGCAGGGGGGGGGGGGGC
>NW_025061534.1:81216-135982 GCF_000002595.2 Chlamydomonas reinhardtii
GGAAGAGGCTACGGGGGGCAGATTGGTGGGAAGGGTGGTGTTGGATTGTTGTGTGTGCTTTAATTAGGTTGGGGTTATCAAGGCATGTTGGTAGCGGGTGACGTTGGGTGTAGAACAGCTGCCGAGGGGGGGGGGCACGTTGCAGGCGCTCACCGTCGCCCTCCTCCTCCTCGTCGATGTCCATGGCCACGGCGGCGGGGCCAGCCTTCTGAATGACGCAGTTGACTTGCGAGAAGGCAATGCGGTACCAGGCCTCCAGCTGCAGCACATCAAAGGTGATGCGCTGCGGGTGCTGTTTGCCCGGTGTGTCGGGCATGGACGCCGCGCTGAGCTGCTGCTCGACGCGCGTGATCGAGTCACCGTTGGGCGGCGTGGTGGCGGCCGACACGAGTATGTAGATGGGCGCCTCGGGGTGCGCATAGTTGGGTCCGCTGGTGTTGACAATGCAGTCGCCGGAGAGGAGCTCCAGCTGCCGGCAGAGGCCGCTTGCAGGCGGCATGTAGGCGTCCATGGTGTCGGTGCCGAGCGTGAGGGCCTTGGGCTTGTTGGTGTACTTGGCCACAAAGATGTTCGGCCGCATCACCACGGTCGTCGCAATCCGGGTGATGTCGTCCACCGGGGCCACCGCCAGGCCTCCGATGATGAAAGCGGCAGAGTTGGAGCCGATGCTGCTGCTGCTGCTGCTGCCATTGCTGCTGGGCATAAGCGATGCCAGCGGGCAGTACTGCAGTGTGGGGTCACGCCTCACGAAGAAGAAGTACTTCAGCTGCCCGGCCGCGATCTTGCACACGTCGTCCGCGTTGCCGTCGGCGTCAGCCAGCAGGAAGCGGCCGACAGTCGAGGCGTCGAATTTGACGTTGTGGAGCGTGCAGTACTCCTCCGCCTTGTCGCACATTAGCTTGTGGGCCTTCTGATACCGGCTCTGGATGGTAACAAGCGCCATTTCTGTCAGCTGCTCGGTAGTCGCGTTGAACTTGCCGTTGACCTTGTTTTGGCGCCAGAATGGCGTCCGTTCGAGCTGCGTTAGCAGGCCCGGCGGCAGCTGTCGCGGCAGTGCCGTCATGGTGACGCGGAACGGCACAGGGCTCGTCGCCTCCAGCTCCCAGTACTCGCCCGCGTGCAGCAGTCGCTTCTCGTGGACGGACTCGTAGCTGATGGCGTACACGTCGGTGGGGTCCTCTCCCATGGCCGTGATGGCCGCCTTCTGCGCTGCTGACAGGTCCTTGATCTGGAGGTGGAAGTTGAGGAGAGCAGGAATGAGGCTGCGGTGCGTGTCGTTGACCTCGGTGTTGAGGGTGACATTGTCCATGTCTGCAGGTCGATGGGCAATTGGATGGAAGGGTGCGGGGCAGTCAGGGATTGTGGTAGGCGGGATGTCGTCGTGCGGTTGGGTATTGGAAAGGTTGCACCATTTTATTTGGTGATTAATGTTTGGCAAGGTGGCCGTTGTCGCGTTAGCTGCAAGAGTCGTGTGGCTGTCGGGTAAGATACCGTGCGCGCGAGTGATGCAGCATTCAGTATGTGAGCTGTGAGTTACTTCAGTTATCACGTCTGGGCTGGGCTTCATTGGGCTGGTGGTCCGCGGCGGCTGGTAGTGGCGAACATTGGGAGCTGTTGTATAATCCTCCGTGCGGCTGTCTCTGTTAACCGTGCGCGCATTCAGCTCACCTGGATATTGTGATAGTAGTGGCGGTGTGGCGTAGTATATGCGGGGAGTAGAGGGTGAGGGCGTTGGCGGATGTGAGTGTGAGTTAGTGGGCGGCAGGGCGGGGCAAGTTGAGGGGCGTAGGGCAGGGCTGGCAGGCGCGACACTGTAGTAGCAGTCTGGCTGGCGGGTGGCGTCAGGCGAAATTATGTGAGCTGCATATGCTATGAGAGATGTGTGGCTGTCGGGTAAGATACCGTGCGCGCACTTGGGGCACTTGGCCGTCGTCCGTGGGGCACTTGGCCCATCCAAGGGGCACTTGGCCCGTCCATTGTCCATTTGTCCATGGGGCACATGGCCCATCCGAAACATTAGTAGGGTATGAAACCCGTACACAACCAATGGCGCCGGACCAACGTCCGGGCCCGCATCCAAGCAGCAACTCGCAAGCAAGCCTAACAGACAGGTCGGCCCGCTATCAATCACGTAGGGTCGCCCCGCAAGCAGTCAAGTAGGCTAGCAGGCAACTAGTTGTCGGCGGCAGCCGCCGCGGCCTCGCCGCCGGCGCGGCCACCCCCGCGGCCGCCCCCACGGCCGCCCCCACGGCCCAAGCCGCCGCCGAGGCCCGCGCCGCGGCCGTAGGGGCCGCGGCCACCGGCGCTAGGCAGGGGGGGGGGGCGGCCGCACGCTCTTAACCGCCTGCTCAAGCACGTCCTGATGCACCTCACCAAACTCCTTCTCCCCGGTGGCCCACTTGCCCTCCTGCTTACGGGTCTTGGGGAGCAGGATCTGGTAGTAAGCCTCCGCGACCTCCAGCTTCATGCCATTGAAGTTCTGCATGGCGGCACGGATGCCGGCCAGGCGCAGGTCGAGCATGCGCCGCATCTGCTCCAGCGACGCCATGATGGCCGCCATCTCCGGAGAGGTCTTCATGGCCTCCGGGTCGTTGAGCTTCATGATGGCGATCACCACCGCCAGCTCGATGCGCAGCGTCCTTGCAAAGTGGAAGAAGCTGCGGACGCCGACCTGCCGCTCGCTGAACGAAAAATCGGCGTTGAGCTGTTGCAGGGCGCTGGCGTCCGCGCGCGCGGAAGCGATCGTGACCTTAAGCTCGGTCTCCGCATTGCGCGCGCTCGCGCTAGCGGCCGCGTCTGCGTCAGCTTTCTCGCGATACGCAGCCATTATCTGTTCAATATGCTTCATTTGAGCTTCGGTAAGGTCGGTCATGTTCACTGATTAACAGAAATGCGACACACTGAGGTCACCGTCCCGGCAGAGGGACGATCCGAAAATACAGTACAGAAGCACAACGGCAGATAAAGCGCCGTGTGCTCCTGACGCCTACAAGACCCAGCTCGGTCCGGCCCCATGCAGGCACGTACCCGAGCGTCCTGCGCCGTGCGTGACTTTAACGCAACACGGCAGTTACGTCGCAATAACTAGACTTATCTCCACTGCGCTGCGATAAGTCAGCGCGTATTCGGCCGGGTTGAGGCTGACAAGTATAGATGCAGGTTCGGATCCTGCCCGGGGAACCAAGTCAGTATTCCGGTATGTAGTCCGCGGTACTGACGGAAGCGTTGTAGCGACTCTCTGGGTTCGGATCCCATTGTTGCAACGTGGAAACTTCACGATGGCCAAATTGGGAGAGTTGGTAGGCCGATAGGTCCAGAACTTCGGTTCCTATGGACTGAGTGAAGGTGGATGCGTGGGGTGCCTCTTGCCAAGGTCCCACAGAGATACGGTAGGGTTAGCCTCGATGGGACTCTTCCTTAAGGCACGCAGGACCTTGGTCCGTGCGTAGGTATTATTATTATTATTACCTTGTGGGTGGTGAGTGCTGACTGCAATTTACAGCAGTGACTTTCTTGTTGGTGTTTGGTGTGGTGACCATCATGCTTGGCTTCGCTGGCTGGACGTATGTCACTGAGCTGTTTGACAGACAGGCGTAGGGCAACGTGTACGTTCGGGTTTAGTTTCTACCTGTCCTGTCTCTGCGTGAAGCCGGGGTATTGTTTATCTGCTTGCTTGTCGTGCGTTGGATTGTTGCGTGTTTACAACAGGTTGATGTGTGGCCTGGTTAATCCCTTGCACTTTGATGAGGTTATTGTTAGCCAGCGGGTGTTCGCACACGCGGGTACCACCAGGCGGCTGGATGGGGTGTACGGGAGCCCCTTCTTCCGCGGGCCTTTTCACTATTAGCAATAACTCGTACAAGGATGCTGACCCGACCTATCCGCTATTGCCCGTGGTGAAAACTGGGCTGCCGTCCGGGGGGTGCGTTTTCCCAGCCAAACCCGCACGTTGGACGTTGCCCCGGGGCAAATCCTACCGCACGGATTAGACAACGCCTTTCTGTAGGTACATAACCAACATCATCATCAGCCAGAAGTGGTCGGCAAAGGTCCAAATTATGCTTATCAGGGCTCAAGTCGCGAAATTGACCGAAGCCCATACCTCGCATATGCGCTGTTTGGGGCCTGAATCTATTGCTGTCGACATTAATTCTCGTATAGATGTAATCAAAATAGCTTCAGGCTAAGTTGGCGGGGTCCTGGCGAGCGCGACATATAGCCCTTACTTGGGCGGCGTGCCTACACCTGTCGCACGCCGCTTCCCTTGGCCCCAGCCCCGCGGCCGTCAAATTTCTACGCCGCCTATTAACCGACACGGGTCTGCCCGGCCATTCCTACTTGCCGGGCAGAGACCACCCCCCGGGACAAAGAAACTAACCGGATCTCAACACTCCGCTGTGCTACAGTGACAACCCTCCACACATGGACGAAAAGAAAGACAAGTAGGGTGGGCGGGTGGGGAAACAAAACTAGCCCTCGGCTCCAAGAGCCGTTTACGGCTGAAGTGCTACAAACGCAAAGTAAATTAAAACTACAAGCGGTACCAGCGCAACCGGAACAGTCTGCCTTCCATCCCAGGTCCACGCATGAGGCGCCCTCTCGACACGCGGCGGTTCTTACCGCCTTTCTCTCCTCGGCCTTCGCCTACCCCGCGTGCTCTTACTCGCCAGCCTATTTCTCCGCATCCCTCCTTCAAAACCTGTTTTAAGTTCCGTTCAAGTTAACTAGAAGCTCCACTTAAAACCGCCCTTTGAGATGGAGGGCTGCTGAGGGCGGGCTTCGTAGTCGCGGCAATCACCCACCAATTACAGCGTTTTCAACAAACCGCATTGAAAGTCATGATCTCGTCTTGCTCACGTTTGCATGCGTTCATCACCCGGGGAGGGCAAATGGATATGGGGAGTAAGCGGCTGTGCCCTTACTTGGGCGGCGTGCCTACACCTGTCGCACGCCGCTTCCCTTGGCCCCAGCCCCGCGGCCGTCAAATTTCTACGCCGCCTATTAACCGACACGGGTCTGCCCGGCCATTCCTACTTGCCGGGCAGAGACCACCCCCCACACCATTCCCTCTCGTCACTGACAGCTCGAAACTCGCCGGACCCCCCCGGCCGCTGCCCGCCTAATTCAGCCCCACCTATGCTGGCACTCAGATCCCAGCGGGCTCCCCACAAAAACCCGTACCCTTCCCTTCTACATACGTTCTGTCGTCCGCCGCTTCTCCAATCCCGACTTCTTGATATACAGGCGCACGGCGTCCGATTTCCAGCGTCCATGCTCCTGGATGTCCTCTAGCGGCACGCCCGCGTTCGCCGCCGTTGTTGCCCCACCACGTCGCAGACTGTGGGAGGAGAAAGCGTTAGCGTCCAAGCCCCCGGCTGCCTCGGACTCCCACAAGACCAGGAGTAGGCTGCGCAACCGCTTGGTATACCAGTCCCTTGCCAAGCCCCCTCGCACACGCCCCACCGCCGTGAACAGAGGGTCCTCATCTTGCCCGCCCGCGGCCCGCCGCCATGCCACATACCGAGACACGATTCTGCCGATTGGCACCTTACTGCCCTGGGTGGTCGCCGCCAGCTGCACCTGCGCGCCTAGCCCCTGCTGGTCGGTCTTGCTGCGGCGCACCGTCAGTGTCACGGGGCCCTCTGCCTTCTGCTGCGAGACGTCTGCCAACGCCAGTCCCGCCAGTTCACTGCGCCGTAGCATCCCGAAGAAACCCAACGCCAGCCAGCACGCGTCGCGGCTGCACTCCTCCGCGCGGTTCGGCTGTAGACCCGCCGTCTGTGCGAGCCAGGCGATTAGCCGCCGTAGCAGGGAGATAGGCAGCGGCGCCTTTTGCTGCGAGCCGCCGCTGCCCCGCTGCAGGGTCGCCATCGTCCGGCGCACCAGCGGGTGCTGGCTGATGAGGTCCTCGCCGCTGCGCCCCTTCGACCGCTGCCAGTCCGCCAGTGCGCTGATGTTGCCCTGCAGGGTCTTGTACGCCAGCCGCTGGCTTGCCTGCATCAGGAAAAGGCACACTGCGTGGGGGTTGAGGTCTCCCTTCTTCCCCGGCGGTAGTGCTGCTGCCTCGCTCAAGTTTAGGACCTTGCTGCAGAAACCCACGTAGCGCCGCCGCCCTGTCGCATAGACCCCCGCCGAGCCTTCTGCTACTGCGCTGCCAGTGGCGGCCACCCACTCGTCCGCCAGGGCCCGGGCTGCCTCGCTACCGCTGCTACCGATCCCGACCGCCCGTAGCGTGCAGTCCGTGCACTGCAACCAGCCTCCTGGATAAGCTGACTTCTTGGCGCCGATGCAGCTGCGGTGCATTCGCGTGCCGCAATCTTCACAGCGCAGGTCTCCCGGGCCGCAGCGGCGCATGCAGACGACGCACGGTCCCATCGTCGCCGCCGCCGCGAACCCTGCGTGCATCTCGGCGTCCGAGTGTCAGTGTACACGCAGAACGACAAAATCGTATGGCGCCTCGTCTGCCTCCTCCCCCCAAGGCCACAGGCACAGTTTGCGGCCCCGGCCGAGCATGCCTACGGGTTTGAACACGGTCCCTCTCCAGCCTGGTCCCCGCACCCATTGCTGGAACCAAGGGTAGCTGGGCTGGTACGGCACAACCACTGTCGCCCGCGTCCGCTCGTCTAGCTGTGCTGCTGCCGCTATCGTCGCCAGCACCTCTCCAGTCAGCGACACCGGGGGAAACGCCCATAGCACCTTGCCCGCCAACCGCTGCTCCTGGCCCAACACAGATCGCTCTGGGCTGAAGAACTCGGCGCAACCCGGCTGCGCGTTGAGGCCCAGAACGTCTGCGCAGCAGTCGACCGTGGGCCGATACTGGCCGCCGTCCGTGGTGACCAGGCTGCGGAACACAGCTGGCTTCAGGCGCAGGTTCTGGTCGCGCGCCTGCGCCAGCTGCCTGCTGAGACGGTCGGCTCGCGTGTTCGCAACACCCGCAATGTGCTCTGCGCGCACTTCGAAACCCGCCTGCATCGCCAGCTCTGCCAGCTGTCTGCACAAGCTGCGCCCCTCCTTAACGCGCGTGGAGCCGTGGTTGACCGCGGCAACGGCCTGCGTGTTGTCACAGCGCACCAGGACCCTGCGGCCCTTCAGCCGCGGCGCCCATGTCTGCAGCGCCCTCACCACCGCCGTCAGCTCGAGCCAAGCGATGTGCGACTGACGCTGCTGTGCGCTGAACACCCCCTGTAGCTCTGCCTCCTCCCACGCAGCGCCGAAGCCTGCCCCGCTGGCGTCTGTGAAGATTACGGCGCCGCTCTGAGCGTCAGCGAACTCCCCCCGCACCAGTTCCAACTCGGCGACCGTGCATTGCCGGGCGCCATCCCAAACGGAGGAGTCCGCCCTGAGGACCTCCCACCACCACTGCAGGTCCTCGAGCGCCGCCGGCTCCAGCGATAAGACGCGTGGTGCCGGCTGCTGCAGCGAGAATAGGGCGTCGTACACGCTCTGCAGGAAAGTGTAACCCCAGCGGCACGCCCGCGCCACGAAAGTCAGCTTGCCCGCGACTGACTCCAGATCCTGCCGCTGCACCGCCCCTTGCTCCGCTGCGTCCAGCAGCGCGCGTATCGCTGCTGCGTATCGCTGCCGCTTGTCCGGCGTGATGCGCATCTCTAGCCGCACCGTGTCAAACATCATGCCCAAAAACTCCAGCTGCTGGCATGCTGTGTCCCGCCCTTGGTCCTTCTCTAGCTTCCAGGTGAAGCCGAGTTCCGCGCCTAGCACGTCCATGACCGCAAAGGCGCCCACCACGTCCGCGTGTTGCTGCCCGATGATCATGAAGTCGTCGCAGTACGTGAAAATGCGGACCTGCAGCCCGCGCCGGTCGCACTCTGACTGGAAGATGGTGGTCGCTGCCGCTGTGAGCTCACAAAAGATCGCCGGGCTCTGGCTGGCGCCGAACGGCAGGGCCACGTACCGCTGCAAAGCGCCCGTTGCCGGGTTGCGGAACGCCATGAAGCGGCGTGCCTCCGGTGCCAGCACGCAGTGGTGGAAGCCCGACGCCAGGTCCCGCTTGCCCAGGTAACCGTACTGCGGGAGATGTTGCAGCAACTCCGCCAGGTCCGGGAGCTTACACGGAAGCTGCCGCATGCATGCGTTGACGCCGGACGCTGTGGGATCGATGATTGGGCGGATGCTGTCACCCTTGGGCACCACGTGTAATGGGTTTACGACTGTCGCGAACGCCGATTCCGGCCCGTGCTCTGCGCTGTCGTACGCCTCGATGATGCCGTCCCGCAACATGGCGGCCAAGTGCGCGCCCAGCTGCTGCTGCTGTTGCCGTGCCGACGAGTGATTGCGCACACTGTTCGGCGACGGCTCGACGTCAAACTGCCACACTATCTCGTTTCTGATGGCTGCGGAATCGAACCCGTGAGCCTGCCAAGCTGCCGTGCGCAGCTTCACGCCGTCTGGCCCGAACCATGTCTGCTGCGCGGCGGGCGACGAGTCTGCCCTCTGCTGCTGGGTCTGGGTGAGTGCGGCCGCCCGCCGCATAACATCGGCCGCGGCCTCGGCCGCCGCCGACTGCAGCCACTCCTCCGCCAAAGTCTCGTGCACCAACGCGTCTGCGGCATCTGCGCGTGCACTACCTGTGGGAAAAAACGAGGCCAATCATACGCATAAATGTTACCCGGCCTTCAGCCGGGGGCGATCTCCGTCACCCGGACGCCAGACCGGGAGCGTTCTCGGTCACCCGGGCGCCAGACCGGGGGCGTTCTCGGTCACCCGGGCACCAATCCCCGGGAGGTTTTTGTTCGCCCGGATTACCCAAACCGTGGGCGTTCTCGGTCACCCGGGCGCCCACCCGGAGGCTGTTTCCCCGTGCCACGGGCTGACTCTACCAAAAGCGAAAAACCCAAAACGTGTCTTAACAGACGGGTCCCCACGCACCTTCCGACGCCGTCTCTGCCAGGCGCGCGTCTGCCGGGCTCGTTGCCGGCGCGGCCTGCACCGCCCGTGCCCTTGGCCGCGCCCTGCGGCGGCCGGCAACGAGCCCCGCCGCGCCCTAACGGCGCGGGGGGTAGAGCTTCTGCAGCTCTGCGATGCGCGCGTTGCGCAGCCGCGGAGCCATGGCCTCCAGGACAGGGCATTCCCGGAACCTGTGGCCCAGTGCGCCGCACTCGCCGCAGGCCCTGCCCCCCGCCGGCGGCGGCGGCGGCGGCTGCGGGTCCGTCGCCGCCGGCCGCTGCCGCTTCTGCGCCGGCTCCTCGCCGTAGGAGCTCTCCCCGCCTCCCGCTGTCACCGGCCGGTGGCGTGCCTTGATCTGCTCTAGCAGCGCCGCGCCCTCCAGCATCTGCTTCACCTCCGGCTTGGGGTGGCGCATGGCCTCCAGGAAAGCCGGGAAACTGCCCCCGGCGGCCCTGACTAGGTCCGGCAGCAGCTGCTCGAAACGGATCAACTCTGTGACCTGCTTCGCCAGGGCCATGCCGCGCAGCGCCGCTGATGCCCTCTCAGACGCGCTGAGGGCCGAGCACATGGCCAGCTCCTGCTGCTCCTGCTGCTCCTTCTCCAGTGCCCGAATGCTCTTCTGGAGGTGTCGCTGGAAAGCCGGCACGGTGCTGCCCGCCAGCGTGACGCCGGCCGCCGTCATAATCTCCTTGAGCGCCGGCGCGGTGTTCAGGACCGACTCCAGGTGCATGTCCTTCTCCAGGCCCTGCATGATGTCGCTGACGGCGTCCGCGCGCACGACGGCCGGCTGCCGCGCAGCCGCCGGTGTGGGCGCCGGAACGGTCGGAACGGTCCGCAGGCCCGCTCGGCCGCCCGCGGCCGGGCCGCTGATGCCTGCAGAGATCCCGACCCGCCGGAGTGCTGCTGTCTCCACGTCCTGCTCGCTGACTTCCACGAAGTCGTCCTCCTCCGCCTCCGGCAGGGGGGGAGGCGGCAGGCGAACGGGCTTGGCCGCGGCCCTGCCAACAGCGCCGGTCCCTACCCGCAGCTGAGTCGCCGTCTTCCCGCGCCCCACCGTCTGCTGCGCTGCTTTCTCCGTCATTTGCTGCTGCTGCTGCTGCTGCTGCTGCTGTTGCTGCTGCTGTCCCCTGCCCTGCTGCTGCCCCGCGCCCAGCTCACCGTCCTCGTCGTCATCGCGCAGTTCGGCGCCCAGCGCCAACTCGCCCAGGTCGTCCTCCTGATCCGCATCCCCGTTGATCAGCTTCAGCTGCTTCTCCAGCTCCTCTTTCTGCTGTACCAGCTCTGCTTTGCGCGCAGCCAGGTCCTGGATCTGCTGCATGCGCGCCTTCAGCTGCTTAAACGCGGCCGTCTCCAGCTTCGCGATATCCTGATCACGAAGCTGTTCAATTGCTGCGACCTGTTCGGCGCGGTTGACAGCCGCGCCCGCGCTGTTGCGCGTTCTACGCCCAGTGGGCAGCGCCTCGATGGTGCTGGTCGCTAGCTGACGCCGGGCCTCAATCTGCGCCAGCCTAGAGTCGTAGGCAGACTGTTGGGCCGCCGATAGCCCGAGGCGTTTCAGTTCCGCGTCAATAGCGGGAATAGTGCTCGGAAGAGCCATGTTAGAAACAAAACTAGCCCTCGGCTCCAAGAGCCGTTTACGGCTGAAGTGCTACAAACGCAAAGTAAATTAAAACTACAAGCGGTACCAGCGCAACCGGAACAGTCTGCCTTCCATCCCAGGTCCACGCATGAGGCGCCCTCTCGACACGCGGCGGTTCTTACCGCCTTTCTCTCCTCGGCCTTCGCCTACCCCGCGTGCTCTTACTCGCCAGCCTATTTCTCCGCATCCCTCCTTCAAAACCTGTTTTAAGTTCCGTTCAAGTTAACTAGAAGCTCCACTTAAAACCGCCCATTTCAACTTGAGCTCTCGCTCAAAATTATGCCCGAGCACCATCCAGGGACCTTATTATGTGTAATGGGATGTCAATTCATGATCGGGGCGACAGTCTGGGCATAGACCTTGCGATCCCGCCCTTGACTCCCCCCTAACCTCACCGACCCCCCTTAATCCCCCCCCCTAATCCCCCCCCGCACCCACCTGGCCCCTGTACCCTGGCCAGCCCAGAAAGCCTTGTAATAGCTCCCAAATGTGGTGTGTATTACGTGGGAACACAGGGGCGAGAAGTCTGGGGCGAGGACTGTGGGGTCCTTGGGGTGGCCTCGCACCTTGCCGACCCCCGTGCCGACCCCCTGGACCCCCCAGTAACCCTGACGGCCGAGCTGAGAGCGCCGCGCTTCCTGAGCTGTAAAATTACTTTAGTAATGTAGTTGCATGTAGTGTATGCTTCCTGAGCATAGGAATGCAGCTGAGCAGCTGGCTGTGTCGACCGAGGCAGCAATGATCCCCTCCGGTCACTGCTGTCACTCGGCGCATGGCTTTAGCGGTTGATATCAATAGTCTGTTATGCATTTAGTGTACTTGTCGCAGAAGTGCAGGCTTTCCGGGTGTCTTGGAGAAAGTGGTCGCGCGTCCCCCGGCCGGGTGATGCAAACCCATCTTCGTCAACTCGTCGAGTTGTGTACTTGAACTTAGCCACACTGTCCATATTGACTAATGCCTATAAAAATCAATCAGGGGTCAACCCCACACGGGTATGACGCCGGTCTGGAGAGGGGCAAAAACGTGTCCACACGTGTTTCTCCGCGCTCGCGCAGATTTAGCCTCCCTCTCTCCGGAATTAAGTTATATGACATATACGGATGCAAAAGATGCCTGTCGGCACATACATTTCGCGAGGCATGCTTTCGCCAGGGTCGCACTGTAAAGCCCCTGACCATCTAATCAGCCTTATAACGTATAGCATAGTCGACGGCAATCTAGTTTGGCGTTAAAGCAAACGGTCTGCGCGAGCTTGTCGAGCATGTTGACCGCGACATCACTTACTCGGCCACAAACAAGATATTTGAGGTCTCAGTAGTATTAAACAAATATGGATTGAACGCCGGTAGCTATTTCAGTGGTCGACCCGACCACCGTGTCCGACCGTGCCAAGCAGGCCGGAACGCACCCCCCGGACGCCAGGCGGGTTTTAAGCTACTTGGCGATGAGGATCAGACAGAAGCACGTCAGCCACGTATGTTCCCGAGCTGCTGCCAAAAGTTGGGGTCTGATCCGCAACGCAAACCCTGTCAAACACCACATGCCGTTTTACCCCTTTTCCAGACCGGCGTCATACCCGTGTGGGTCAACCCCGACACCCAAAGCCGTCCAGGAGTGCAGAGTACTTTACATCACCGGGTTAGGCCGTTTTCTCCTTCTTACATCCTTCCTAGTACACTAAGTTAGAAGCTTACATCCGTAGTACAATAGGTTAGAACGCAGAGGATGAGGTCTGGCCAAGGAGCAACAGCCGGCCCGGCCGGTGGTCGTTCGGCCACACCACTTTACTCCGCCCTGCCTCGCCCTGCCCCGCCCTGCCCTGCCCTGCCTGCCCCGCCCCGCCCCGCCCCCGCACTTTGCGCTGCCCTGCCCTGCCCCACCCTGCCCCGCCCTGCCCCGCCCTGCCCCGCCCTGCCCCGCCCTGCATCGCCACGCCTCGCCGCCGTACTTCGCCTCGCCCTGCCCCACCCCTCCCCGCCCCCATACTTTACTTCGCCCTGCCCCGCCCCGCCCCGCCATTGCTTTGCTGCATTCCGTTTGCATTTTCTCTGCGGCTGCCTCTGGTGCTCATCCGTGGACGCCGGTCACCTTCCTGCAGGTGCGATGCGGCTCTGCCTCGCGAGTGTGGCGTTGCGGTGTGTCTGTGTGGTGCTATCGCCTGGCCGGGCGACCCGGAGCGTGAGGAATGCGCGACAGCAAACTTCCAGCCAGCCAGCAACTCGTCGGTACAGTAACTCCGGCGTTCGACCAGCCGCGCACTCTTGACCTGCCGCTACCAATTGTTTGCCATTTGTTGGGTATGGAAATCCCCTGCACCCTACGGGACTTCGCCAACTTGCCTTACCACTGTCCCATCACACACCCGCCCCGCCCCGCTCCGTCCTGCCCCGCCCTGCCCCGCCCTGCCCCGCCCCACCCCGCCCCCCTACTTGGCCCCGCCCTGCCCCCGCCCCGCCCCTCTCCGCCCTGCCCCGCCCTGCCCCGCCCCGCCCTGCCCCGCCCCGCCCTGCCCCGCCCCGCCCCGCCTCGCCCCGCCCCGCCCCGCTCCGCCCTGTCCTGCCCCACCCCGCCTCGCCCACCGCGTCAGCAAACTGAGGAATGCGTGTCAGCAAAGTTCCAGCCAGCCAACAACTTGTCCGTACAGTAGCTCCGGCGTTCGACCAGCCGCACACTCTTGCACTGCCGTCACAACTTGTTTGCCATCTGCTGGGGTCTGGGAATCAGCTGCCCCCTACGGGACTTCGCCAACCTGCCTGAACACTGTCCCATCGCACATCCCTCCCCACCCCACCCCACCTACCCCGCCCCTCATCCCCCCCAGCAGCTTCAACCTGCTCCACTGCTGCCACGCAGCCGTCTTGGTGGCAGCTTTGAGCAGCCTTCTGCTCTGGAGGAGGTGTACCCACGCGGGCTCGCGGGGGGTAGGTATTGCATCACGGATCACACCTGGGCTAGTATCAGGGCGCTTGGGAATGTAGTGTCCAGCCATGCAGCGGAGCAGGATAGCTCTGCCGTCCAACATCGCTGCCCACAAGTGCGGGTGCCCGTCGCGCATCTTGCCTCAGCTCCTGGCCTGGCCGACAATCATGTGGCGCTGTGCAGCGGGGCATATCCAGACCAGTGTAGATGTGGTGGTAGTGGCAGGTCCACCCAGCCTTTTTTGTAGTGCCACGACTGCTGAGTGCAGTGCCACGAGGCGCTTGAGCCTCAGGCATGCCTGAGTGTCAGCAAGACACGTCTGGGTGTCCTATATGCTTTGCACACGATCGGGCTGTAACACTGAAACTTTACATGCGGTTAGCTGTTCTGAACGATGTACAGGAGGTCCGATTGCGGTGGTCCATGTGCGCACAATCAAGCACGCTTTTGCCTCGCCGGGCACACCCTTATGCCTGCCAAGTTTCCCGCGCTCTCCTGCTTCCCGCAATCACACACGTCCTACCTCAGGTCCCGTAAGCAAAGTCGGCCTCCCTGCTCACGCACAGCTCGCCGGTGGCAGCAGGGGCTAACCGTGCCATGGTCGATGTGGGGGTTAGTTCGTGCCATACAGCGGGATCAGGCGTGCTTGAAAATATGGGGTCTGACTGTAAGGGCGCAGCGCCGGCCTGTACCAGCGCTGCTTTCTCGTTACTCCCAACTGTGCATAAGTTTACTCTTAAGGTTAAGGTTATGCAACAACGGATTGATGACGATAACAAACTCCCGGGGTCTGGGAGTCATCTGCTGGGTGTCTTCGGGTTGCAGCCAAGTCTAGGCGCGCATAGCAACGTCCCTCTAGCCCATCGACCACATATCACCGTCAACTGAGCTGCCAACACGGACTACGCAAGTCTCGGGTACCAGTCGTCCTCGAGCGCGCTACACGGACGGCCTGCGAGGGCGCCGGTCGGCCTATCCTGCAGCATCAGGACTCAGGACGCTGCTAGTGTGCTGATCCCATGTCGTCCCCCGCCCCACCCTGCCCAACCCGCCTCGCCACCTACTTGGACCTGCCCCGCCCCGCTCCGCTCCGCCCTGCCCTGCCCTGCGCCGCCCTGCCCTGCACCACCCCGCGCTGCCCCGCCGTGCCCTACCCTGCCCTGCCCTTAGATTAGATGCACCCTACGGGACTTTACCAACCTGCCTTACCACTGTCCCATCGCACGGGACGGGCGTCAGCTGCACCCTATGGGACCTCGCCAACGTGCCTGAACCCTGTCCCATCACACTCCCATCGCACGCCCTACCACGCCCTACCCTGCCCTGCCCTGCCCCGCCCTGCCCTGCCCTCAACCCGCCCCGCCCTTTCTCCCTGTGTCCCAAACGTAATGGCATGTACTGTAGCGGTGCTGAGCACACCAAAGCAGCCAAGCAGGTGGCTGCATAGACCAAAGTGGGTAGGAGCCCTCACAGTCACATCCACCACAGGCGTACCAATTCTGCGACTTCATTAAGTAGTCTCTTACACACATAGATTATTCGGCGCGAATCCTGGGTCAATCCTGGAGGCTACGAGAAAGTCATTTGGGCGTCCCCCGGCGGGGGGACGCGAAATCATCTTTGTCTAAACGTCAAGTAGCGATGTGCTATATCGCAATTCTGCTTCCAGAGGTAAATCTGTATATAGTTAATGCACTAAGACCAGCTCTTACCCCACGGGAACGACCAACGTCATAATTCTCAAGGTTTCAGTCGTGTACCCACCGCTCTTTCGCAGTATCAGAGCCACAATAGTCATGTTATAGTACATAGCCGTGAAGTAAACACAATTTTGCCCGGGACCCTGGCTTGCCATGCGCCCATGCAACGTCGGCGGCATGCCAATCAAGCATTTCAGGAGTTCACTTCATTTCTCTGCAGTTCTGCGTTCATTATATATCTATGTCACATACAAATGAATCAAGCTATTTGATTAATCAACCATTCTTTGCGTCGCTATGATTCTGAGACGACTGTGCTCGAGCGGCGGATGCCTTCGTTCGCGATAACCCCTGTCGACTATATGCAGCGACAGTGCCAACAATGCAATCTTGAATGGAGTAATGAAGCTGGCTGGCTCATATTTCATAATAACGAGCTCGCCGGTCAACAAGTCAACCGCGCGTTGACCGGGGCGTTTCCACTCTGCAAATGGGCCCGGCATAGTGCCCTGTGATTGCTGGCTCAGGTAATATGTGCATTGCACTGAGACAATGCCCAGAGTTGGTTTTATGTACATACTGTGCGGGTCCACAAGTCAACATTCGCGCGCGCTCGCTTGTCGCCCGCAGGTCTCTGAGCCAGGCGCAATGGCGTACATTAGCTCAGGGTCCGCCGTGCGTGCGCCCGTTTTCACGGCTGGTGTCAAGGTTGCAGGTTGGGCTGCGAGCTGATGGCGCGTGGTCTCAATGCCCGCCGTGCTCGCGCCCCTTCCCGCGGCTGGTGTCAAGCCCGCAGGGTATGGAGCTAGCTGCTGGTGCTAGGGCTTGGATTCGGTTAAGGCCCGCCGTGCTCGCACCCTTTTCCGCGGCTGGATGGTGTCAAGCCCGCAGGTGGTGGCGCGCCGTGTGCCTGGCCTACGCCCCAAGGCCCACCGTGCTCGCGCCCTTTCCCGCGGCTGGTGTCAAGCCCACAGGTGAGCTACTGGCGCGAGGACTGCAGTCAAGCAGTAAGTTTGCAAGGCAGTGGCATGGTCCTGGGGACACGGAGGGCAGCTTTGGGGCAAGGGACGGGCCCATCCCTTCAATCCCGTCTAACATAATGCACCACATTGCTGCCGCAGGGATGGATGGTGGAGCGAGCTAAGACATATGCTACGGTGTTGGCGCATGGTGTCCATGACGGTGCTGCTTAGTGCTCAAGTGGCTGCTATGGATTGTGGAGGCCAGACCATGCCTAGTCACTTGTGTGAATCAGCTTGGAGGTAGGCTTCCCAGCTGCAAGGGACTTCGTCCCTGTGGTCTTCTGTGGGGCAGGGCGGGACAAGTGCGGGGCAAGTGCGGGGCATGGCGGGGCAAGTGCGGGGCAAGGCGGGGCATGACCCCTGCGGTCTTGTAATAGCTGTTGGATGCCTACTGCGCCTCTCTCATGGACGGGGCGGGGGCTGTAGCGTGGCTGCGGGACAAACAGCAGCAGCAGGGTAAAGGGAGCATAAGGGAGCCTGGCCCACTCATCTGCGTGGGGGGTTACCCATCTGGCCCGGTAACCCGTTAAGGGGGGGGGGGGTTGCCCGCCTGGCCCAGTTTCCTCGGGGGCCAGTTAGGGGCCCACCCCCGTTGAGTGATCCCCATCACCAGTTAGGGGGGGGGGGGGTTAGGGGCCGAAACACTGACGTAGGGTTGGCGGAGTGGTACCCACGTGCCGACAGATGGATCGCGGGATTTGTTTTTGGCATTTACCGCTTGGATTCTATTCGCAACGTAGCTCGGAATACACGCTTAATATGCATAGTTAGAAGACTTTGGGGACGCAAATCGCTTGGAAATGGAGGAGGGTCTCAATATGCTCGGCTCGCGATGTCGCGCTCCTGAGCTTGTATTATGCACTGCGCGCAATACGCGTTCAGCATGCATATTCTTACGAACAACTAGGGACTTGAGTGACGCGGTGTGAAAATCAGTCGGGGTCTCGACATGCTTGGCTCGCCATTTCGCGCTCACGAGCTCGTTGTGTGTGTTCCGAACATTGCACGCTCAAAATACATGTTCAATATGTCCGTCGCGATGTTGGAGCTTCAAAACCGACAAGCATGGTGTATAGATACACCTGGTAGCCTGAATTCCTGTTTTTTCGCAATGTCGGTGCATTTTGTTGATGTTGCATCATGTCGTGCTTCATCGCATTCTTGATTTCTGCACCGGCGTGGTCTTGTTTGTAAAATTCCGCGGTGCCCTGATCTTATTTTGTTCTTCGCTGTGATCTGGCAAAAAAATCTGATCTTGGCGGGATTCGAACCTGTGACAGCATCTCACTAAGGGCCATATGTCGTGCGGATGGGCAGGCGGTACGGCTGCAGCCACCATGGCAACCGTGTCCCAAGATCAGATGTGCAGCAACGTAGCAACTGCCTGTTCGGGCGCGTTGACGCCTTCTTCTTCAAGTTCGAAATGAATCAGCGCGGAGAGCTGCACGTGCACGGCTGTATCTGGCAGCCCGGGCTGCAGCCAGCACGCCTGCGAAAGGCGCTAGCGGACCCGCGGAGTTGTCCCGACGTGCTGGACTTCCTGGAGTCCGTGCAGACGCAGTGGTTTGCCTCACCGCTGCTGTTCAGCGGCGGCGAGCGACCGGTCCACGCTCAGAAGCTCAGCACCGAGCAGCTGCAGGAGGTGGCTGAGGCGGCTGGCAGCGAGCGCTTGACGGAGCTGCAGCGGGACGTTCTCAGTCAGGTGCTGGCAGGGGTGCGGGGTGGCCAACTCGGCCCATGTGATCGGTAACGGTCGGCAACCGCCCCCAATTCCCAGTTGCGACCAGGCCCCGGCCCGATTTCTTTGCATAGACCTATAAGGAGTACCCCATAGAAGACCCCTGGCGCGCCGGGCGACTATATGACGGTGGTCGAAAACATGCTTGCCGACGCAAATTGGAACCTCGGCTTGGAGGCAGGGAGAGCTGCGCGATAGCAACCTATGGACCTGTATTACATTGGAGTTCTGAAGCAGCTTTGTTTCAGGACTTCGGGGGCCTACTACAAGCAGGGAGGGGCTTCCATGCGACCGGCGAGGTGCAATTTCGAGCCGGAGTTCAAAAGCAAGACTGCGCAATAGCAGGCGCCAGCGCTGCTTTGATACTTGACATGTAACAACCAATTTGGGCGCATAAAACAAGTGGGGCCGGTTCAGGACGGCCTTGCCGGACGTCGCCAACTTCGCGCCCCCCTGTGCAGGCTGTGTTAAGCCGCTGGGCACTGTGCCCCTCTCATTCCCCGAGACCGGCACGAAGCCATCCCCGCGCACCCGGCTGAGCTTGTTGGTTACATAATGGATTCACAGTGCTGGCTTGCTAAGTTGAGCGCCCAAACACATGTGCCAAACCAGGTCCGTTGCTAGCGCATCCACGCGCACCCAGTCACCCCTGCCACTCCATGCTCCTAGTCCTTTTCACTCGTTGCAGGCGGATGAAATGCTCTATGCGCCCTTTGCATGCATCCACGCATACCGTACATACACATATACCTCTAACACTTCCCATGCATCTGCATTGCTTGCCCTGTGACCTCTCCATCCCCTCCAGCACCTCCCCTCCAGCACCTCCCCGACCTCGAACGTGGCATACCCCTAACCCACCTCGAACGTGGCATACCACTCCTCAGACCATATCGTACGTCATTTGCACTAGGTTACTACTGCAGTTAAAAAGGGGTGCGTGGCACAACTAGAATCCAGGGCGCAATCAGCGCGTACGTGTACATACATGGTCAGGCCACTAAGGCCGCTATGACTGACACAGCCCACATCACCAGTTCACGGTTGCATTCCAGATGTACAGAGGGGCCACTAGTATGCCGTGTGTTGAAATGGCAGCAGACATGTACAGCTGCATAAACAAACCACGTCGAAAACACGTGTGCGCCACTGCCATAAAGTGTGTGTGCGGCAATCCCTGCTTGTCATGCACTTGCTGCACTTGTTTTATTCGTGCCACGCCCGACCAAGTACTAGTCGACATCATATCGCGTACAGCGCGCTACTATGTTACTTATTCGTGGTGTATGTGCGCATACTACAATGCTGCTCCTGCGTCACATCCCGCGTCACACAATCAAATGCATGTAAAAGGTCCCAGCCTGCTGTTGTGTACTTCACTTTCATTGCTCAGTATGAAAGCAGCCATCATGAATGCATGAAAATACTGTAAACATGTATGCATTTGGGAGACATATGCTCATGGGCGCTTGCGCTTGTCAGCCGGCTTCACCGGAGACACGGCCTGAAGGCGCTTGGGCTGAAAGCGCACACGCATAGGTTGCGTGCGCAGCTGCTCGGGCTCCGGCTCCGGCACCGGCACCGCCATACGCGCATCACCAGGTCCGTCAACATCCATGGGCTGGGTGTTGGTGTCCTGTCCGCCTGTTCCACCCCGGCCCCGGCCCCGTCCACGGCCCCGCCCTCGGCCACTGTCCATGCTGGCCGCTGGCGCGAGTGCCACCGCGTCCTTGTCAGCAGCGGGCTGTCCGCGGCCCCTGCCCCTGCCCCTGCCGCGGCCCCGCCCGCCCGCACCGCCCGCACCCATTACCGACGTACTGCCAGCCGCCAGGGGCTGTGCCGCCCCGGTGAGGGCCGCAGAGCACTCATGGCAGAACCACTCCTCCTCCAGTGCAGGCATCTTGATTGGCGGGTCAAGGCAGTGGGTATGATACGGCGAACTGCAGCGAGAGCACAGCAACATGTTCTCTGCAGGCTGTGGGCGCTCGCAAACCAAGCAGCAGGTTGAGGCGTCAACCAGCTTGGTTGGCTTGCCGCCCTTGGACTTTTTGGCGGCGTCCGCACGACGCTCATCCCGCAGTGCGCGAGCTGCCGCGTCGTCTTTGCCTGCCAGCAGCTGGGTGTGGCGCAGCAAGCCCACCAGGTTGGCGTGGATGTACTTGCTGACTAGGACACCCATAGCTGCGCGGACGTGCGAGCTGCTGCCTGTGCCGACTGTGCTGTCCTTTGCAGCCTGCTGGTACGCGGCCTGAAACCTCTCCCAGCAACCCTGGTCGCAGCGGATGCGCCCGATCAGGTCCTTTACTGCGTACGCGCCGTCCTGCAGCACCATGTTCGCGCATTGAAAGCGCTCAATTATGGTGGGGTGAAGCTCCACGAAGAAGCTGACTAGCGCCGGATGGGGGACATACAGCTTCCCCTGCGGCAGTGACTCCTGTAGCTCATCGTTGAATACGCGCCGGTGGGTGCCATCTGCTCTGCCGCTGACAAACTGCTGCAGGATGCGTCGCGTGGGATCCGCTTCAGGTGTCGCTTTGATCGCGCTGTGCAACGCCCACCCCAGAACGCGCTCGCACGCGGTCGTGCTGCTGTACAGCTCGAACACCTGAGCGTGCACCGCCTTCTCTTCCTGCTGTGCCTTTGTGCCGCCGTGGTGTGCGTCCGGCATCAGGACCGCATTCAACACGCCCAGACTGTAGGCGGCGTTGAAGCAGGCCCCGTGGACCAGGCAGGCCGCATCGCCCAGGCCCCGGAGAGCGGCCGCAGAGGCGGCATCAGTAGCTGCAGCACCTTTCGACACCAGCGGGAGCTGGGGCATCGATCCCTGTGGCTCTGAGGCTGTGAGGTTGCGCACGCACCATGCCCACGCCGCAGCACACGCCGGCCCATGTCGAGCTGCGGCCACTGGCGCAAACGTGTCAGCGGCGGTGCCTTTGCTGGCCGCGTCTTGAGCTGCAGCTGCGGTTGAGTTGAGCAACCAGCAGCTGTACTGCACGAATGCCGGGCTGGGCTTTCCGGCCTCAGCTGCACGCAGAGCGGTCGCCAGCTGGGGGTTCTCAGCTAGGGGCCCTTTCTTGCCGATGAGGGGCGGTGCAATGAGCTGAGCGAGGGCCTGCGCGCGCCGCGCGTCCGACTGTAGGCCGGCTGCTGGCTCTGCGCGGGCTGTGTCGAGGTCCCGCAGCTGCCATGTGCTGGCAGCAGGCTCCTTACGTTGTCCAGGCAGGGCTACACGCATGCGGCGGCGCAGCAGCTCTGCTGCCGCTGCAGCATCTGGCGCCACGAGGCTGCCGTTGTGGGCTGCCTGATACGAGCTACCGGACTTGTGAGCACCCAAGCCGGAGTTGAGCACTGCGAGCGCTTTGTTCATCCGTAGGCTGGCCTCCCCGCTCACCACAGCTGCGGCCGTAGGTGCCCTATCCTGGCCGTGACCGCGCAGCTGGCTGAAGGCGTTTTCAACACAGTTCTGGTTGATAGTGCCGAGGATGATGCTGGTGCCACCGGTGCGCAGGTACCATCGGGCCAGAGCCACCGTGCCAAAGCAGGTGACCTACAAGCACAAACGTGAAGAGCGACATGTTGGTCACGCGCGACATAGGGCGAACATGCCAACATCCCGGGCTTATTAGATGAACATGCACCTGGCCAAACGAGCTGCAACCTGGATTGCCGCACCTGGAAATCGCTTTGGCATTGGTGAGACAAGCCGTGGCGGACACCAGGCCGAAGGTCATCATCGTCAGGGGGCACCGCTTTCAGAGCCTGATGCCAGTCGTAGACCACGGTCCCATTGTGCAGTAGCTGGCGCAGATGAGGGTCACTCGCGTCCCTGACAGGAGTGACTCGATCTGTTGACAACTTGGTGCTGAGCGCAAGCCTGCATAAGGGAATTAGGAGAAAGAACGCTTGAATCTACGTGGGGCGAGTAAAACAAAGCCCCCAAACAAAGCGCCCAGTAATGCTCCGCACCTGACATATGGACGCAGATCTCGGGCACCGTCAATGATGTGCTGTGGTGGGGCCTTTTGGTTGTCCCTCACCCAGCCCATCTCCGCAGTCCACTTGCAGAACATCTCAAGTCCAGCGAAGAGCTTTGACGCGAGATGGTTCCGCATGCGTGACCAAGAGTCAAGATCCGTCATAGCGTTGGTCACGTTGCCCATGACACGGGGGAGGGAGTGCATATCCCAGCGCACACACTTAACAACGTCCCTCCACATAATCGGCCGCCATCGGGGCGCGGGTACAGGTGGCGGCACCGGTTCGGTGTGCTGCGTGGTGACAGGCGGTGGTGGCGTGGGTACAGGCGGCGGCGGTGCGGCAGGCACGGGGATGGGCGGCTGCGCGGCGGGCGGCAGCCCGGTAGGCGGCTGCGCGGCCACGGCCACGGGGATGGGCGGCGGCGCGGCGGGCGGCAGCCCAGTGGGCAGCGGTGCGGCCACGGGCACGGGGATGGGCGGCGGCGCGGCGGGCGGCAGCCCAGTGGGCGGCGGCGCGGTGGATGGCGTGACGTCTTCGGGAAAGAAGACTTCAGACGTGTTCTTCCCATCCTTGCCTGTGGACAGATATGAGCAAGCTGCGTCATGTGTCATCTACCACTGGTACAGAACTTTTGCGATGGCCAATGCCTCCGGTCTGCACTCACGACCACCTCCTACATACAAGACCGGCGCCCGGCTTGCCTGTTCCACCAAAGCTCTTCTCGATGGCGTTGCGCATCTTCTTGATCAGATGCGGTGCATCGGAAATCATGATGACGGGGCGTTCGGGGTTGGCCGGGCTGCGGAAACAGCGTAGGCACTCTGTAACATCCTTGTCAGGACAGGGCAACTTGATTTCGGTATCTGCATGAAAGGGCAATAAACGGGAAGTGGAAGTCAGAAGTTGGTTGCACCCGAGGCTAACAACACGTGTGACGCGCCATCACTGCACGACACCGCACCTTTGGCTAACTGAACGGCCAGATCCCTGTCGGCCATCATCTTCATCCAGGCACGGTTCTCAGAAGCCCCGTCACAAACAGTGTACGCGACCTGCAGTCCTGCAGCTTCCAGAAGTACGATGACCTCGGACACAACAGACTGGAGTTCCACGGCCTTGATGCCGTCCGTGAACACATAGCCTACTGAGTACCTGCAGAGGGAAGGAACGTACGGTAGTTTGGTCATGAACGGGAGGCACGCAGCCTGGAGCACACATCGTCCGGCGTGCACGGGGAGAGCCCTCACCGTGTCGGCCGCTCCCCAAGAGCTGTGACCTCAAAGTGAAGCACGTGAGTCGCCAGGGCACGGCACACACTCGGCGCATCCGGGTCAGCTGAAGCAGCACCGCCGCTGCTATCTAGTAGACCCTCCAGGCGCTGTGCATACGCAGCGGCGTCGACATCAGTAAAGCCCGTGAGCGAATCTGAAGTAGTGCTGAACGTCAAGCCCCGAGACAGCTTCATCTCGTCAAAAGCAAGGCCAACGCGCGTGTCTGCCTTGCCTGCCCTAAGGAGCTCTGCTGCTCGCTCTGCATGCGCACGGTGAAAGCCGGAGCCGTCTATAGCGAAGTGCTTGTAGGCCAGCAGCGTGTTGATAGATGGCAGCGGCATGAAGGATCGGAGCTCCTCAAACAGCCCTTCACCGCCCTTGTTCAGTACAGTCAGGCCCAGCTGAATCGCACTGCAAGGGCACGGGACGAATTACGGTACTGTTAGCCAGATCCCGCACGCACCCAGCCCCGCCCACCCCTTCCCGACTCCAATGAGCCCCACCTGTTATGCCAGCGCATTCCACGCGTTGCCTTGCCGCCAGACGCGGAGCGCCCCAGGTATTCGAGCTGATCAGCCCACATAGCCGCCAAGCCAGGGTGCTGCTCTATGACCTGGCGTGCTGCTGGCTTCTCAAGCAAGTGGAGTAGGGCGGAGCTGTGATCAGCTGATAACTCCCGCATACGGGCTCGCGACTGGTCCAACTCCTCCGCGTAGCGCTCGCAGTCTGCCTGTAGCGACGTGTTGCGCGCCTGGAGCTGACAATTCTCTTTCCGCGCCTGTGCCAGCTGCGCTTCTGCATGCTGGTGTGCGTCCAGCGCGCTCTGCAGCTGCTCTGCAATCCGGGCCTTGGCGGCGGCCTCCTTCCTTGCAGCTGTGGCGACAGCTGACGCCTGGCGCTGGGCAAATGACGAGAGGGTCGACCTGAGCGAGTGGTTGTGAGCTTCGCAGCATGGGCAGCGAGTTGCATAGGTGTGACCGCTGACCAAGCCATGGCACGCGATACTGGGATGCACGTCAAGTTTCTGAGTGGCAGCAGTCTCGCCACTGGCGCGGCTGCACGGAAGGTGCACGGTGCGCGACTCAGCCCGGTAACGCTGCAGCACAACTGACTCCGTCTCGTTGCAAGCTGCCTTGTGCGCCAGGTATGGTGCAAAGGCAGCTGCAGTGGGACCGCCGGCACAGGGGCGGCAAGCCCCCAGAAACACCAAGGCGTCAGTGAGGTGCTGCTCCGTGCAGAGGCGCGGGCTGCTGGGTCCGTCAGGCGGCATCTGCACTGTTGCATGAGAGCTGAAAATGCTGTATGTGAAGTCGGGGTACAGATGAAGCTGAAGCGAGTTGAGGTCGTGCGCGCAGCTGTTGCTGGGTTGAAACCGCAACACCAAGCCGTCACTTGCGTTGCGGTGCACGCTGCAGTGCCAGTCATCCTGGACTGCGCGGTCCCACTTGGGGTCGCCTCGCTGCGCTCTGCCGTTGAAGCTGTGCATGATGCGTGCAAAGCGCTCATGCTCAGGCAACTGCTCCAGTGTGCCTCCCTTTGCCTCCGTTGCTGCGGCTGCTGCTGCGTTGAGAATGGTGGCGGGCGGGATGTCCGTTTCGTACACAGACTGGTACACGGCAAGGGGATCCTGCAGGGCAATGGTGAGCACAGCAACGAGTTAGCAATGTGTTTGGCAGACCGACGCGTGCATCCAGCGCACCTGCAGACAATTCCAGCTCTTGCATACTGATACACCCAACCCTTGCCCAAGCACCCATCAGAGCCCGGTGCAAAGCCCAAACCAGAGCCATTCACCTCTTGCTCGAGCAACTCCACGAGGAAGCTTCCCACGGCAGATGCGGAAAAGTCACGAATGAAGATGCCGTACTTGGTACAGCGCTTCCAACCCCGGTCCCATGCAGTTACTGCAGCGTTGCCCTTGCCCGTGCGAAAGTCTGACAGGAAACGTTCCAACTGCTTTGGCGTACAGGTCAAGTTGACCAGGTACGCAAACAGCGGCGCCACGCGCGCACAAACCTCGTCCGTCCGCGTGACGTTGGAAAGCGTGATGTCCTTGTAGGTGGTGTCCTTGAACACGGCGTTGAGCAAAGAGTAGAAGATAATCTCCACGGCGGTTGGCGGCTCCATATGCGCACCGACCTTCTCAGTCCATTTAGGCCGATCCGCTGGCAGAAAGGACGATGCAGGCGGAGGGAAAGGTGGCGGCGGCGGGTTTGGGAGTGCGGCCGTAGTTGGCCAATGAAGTGGAGGGAGCGGGGGCGGTGGTGAGGGAGGCGGAAGAGGGGGCAGCGGCGAGGGGTGTGCTGGAGGGGGCGGTGGTGAGGGGTGAGATAGAGGAGGCGGCGACTGGGGCGCAGGTGGGGGGAGTGGGGCGAGCGGCGGCAAAGGAGGCGGCGGTGACTTGGGTGGAGGAGGCATAGGTACAGGCGCGGCGACAGCAGAGGGTGGCGGCATTGGTGCAGATGGCGAGGGTCCACCAGCTGGAATGCTCTCCACTGCCGCACGGTTGAGAAGGCCAAGGCCAGGCCCGCTGTGGTTACTGGTGTCGGTGTTGATGCCAACTGACAGAGCGTCAATGGCGATGAGGAGGTTGACCGCACTTGCAGCTTGCATCACGGATGCTGGTTGTGGTGGCGCCTGTGCTGCCGCAACGTGCGCGTGCAGCAGTCTCTTGTGCTCTCCGCGGTTGTCAACGGCACACTGAGAACAGATCCGTGTGCCTTGCTTTGACCCAGAAGGAGGGAGGGTAATGGCCAGCGGCTTCAGGTGCTGCTCGTCATGGAAGCGGCCGTGCAGGTGGACTGGCTGGGGGTTTCTGCCGTTTGCCACGTAAGAACAGCAATCGTTGGTTCCATTGCAGTAGTCGGGGCGCATGCCGCCCGTGGAAAGGGTGGCGAAGGGGTCCTTCGACTTGACGTACGTGCCGCACAGAACGCACCAGCCCTTCTCGACGCCCATTGCAGCGAACGCCTGCATGCACAACAGAGAACCCAATTCATACACCTCAGGTAACAGCAAGTAATGGTTGCCCACGTCTAGGAATGTGGGTCAACATGCAATCGGCACGCCACCACCAGACCGGGCGTTGTTAACCACAAGGAACTAGCCCTATGTTGACCAAATGCTCATATGATAACAAAACACAATGTGGGTATGGCTGTATGCGTGCGTTTGCCCGGGGCCAGTGCATCCCGATGCTGCGAGCTGACATGGCTGGCGTGCCGTAGGTGCGCTCGGCCCTCCATCCAGTCAATCGGCATCCTGAGTATACTAGAAATAGCGGAACGAGCCAAGGCAAACAATTTATGACGTGCAAGGAATGTTGCATGGCGCCCCGAGTTCGAAACTGCATTGGTTAAACTGCAGTGCACTGCAGGTGCGATGATTTCTGGTGTTGATGCATGTGGTGCATGTAGCGGGTACCAAAAGCTGGCCCCTCTGCACCCGGACCCCCGGTTCAAACTGCGAGCTAAAATCCTGGACGCGCGGGCAACGCTTTGCAGATTTCGACCCTGACCACCTCGTTGATATGGTATAGGTAATAGCGGAAAGGCTTGATATAGGTATAAGAAGCAGCAGAGCGTTAAAATGTGAAGCAATCAAAGCCAGCGACGCCTCAGATGATATGCCCGATGCGCTAGGCTGAATATTGGAGCAAAGGATACCCCATATCATTCATCGGAACAAGACTAAGGGCGGTGCCGGCGACCCTACCGTCAGAGCCAGCGCCCAGAGCAGCCAACAGCGACCGCCTTGTCTGCTTCGCTCCATCTACTTCGTAACACTTCTAGATGGTCACCTGGCGCACCGGGCGCCGCATGGAGGCTGGAAATGCGGTAATGCTGTTCAAATGGTCAAGTTTCGTCAAAGGCCAGTAAACTAGTCGCCCGGCGCGCCAGGGGTCTTCTATGGGGTACTCCTTATAGGTCTATGCAAAGAAATCGGGCCGGGGCCTGGTCGCAACTGGGAATTGGGGGCGGTTGCCGACCGTTGCCGATCACATGGGGCGAGTTGGCCACCCCGCACCCCTGGGTGCTGGTGGAGGTGAAGGCCAGGGGGGCCATGGAAGACGCAGCCGTGTCTTGTCGGCCGCCTCTACAATGCAGCAGTTTGACTGAGGCGGAGCGGCTCGGGTTATTTGCTGCGCACGCGGTCCTGGAGACGCTGCTGCACGCCCATCGCGACGGCACGTGCACCACGTCACACAGCAAGCATGCCACGGACAGCAACTGCCGCATGCGGCTGCCTCGGATGCTGCACTGGCTCACCACGTACCTGCACAAGCAGTCGGTGTGCGTGCACCTCAAGCGGTATGGCCGCTACATGGTCTCGCATATGGTGGCCCTGCTGCTGGCAGTGCCTTGCAATCACACCGTCACGTTTGCGTGTGACGTGGGGCGCTGGCTGCGCACGCGCGAGCTATGGGATCAGCGGCACGAGGGCATTCCGCGCCCGGACCCTGTGTGGGAGCGGCGGCCGCAGCTGCCCAGCCTTGAGCAGCTTGCCGCGGACGCAGCGGACTATGCCCTGAAGTATGCCACCAAGTCTGAAGCAGTGCAGGGCAGCAGGGCCCTTATAGCCACAGCCACCATGCTGCGGCGGCGCATGCACCTCATGACGCCAGAGCAGCAGGCCGGGATTGAGAGTGAGCACCTGCCGATCCAGGACGTGCTGGATCAGCTACGGCATCCCTTCGCAGCCTTTGCGGACGCCAGCGCCTCTGCCTGGGCGCCCCAGCCTCCTACTGCAGGTGTGTCAGCTGCAGGTGAGAGCAGCACGCTGGCACAGGCGCAGTTCACGGCGGAGGTGACGGCGCGCGCACAGCAGTCCGCGACTGTGGCCGCGCTGCGCACTGCGCGGCCTGTCGGCGTAGTCGGCGCGGCTGCGGTGCAACGGGAGGGGATGTTCAACCTTGCGCACGCCATCAACCTGTTAACAGCCCAGCAGACCTTCTCCGCTCCAGCAGCGGCGCTGCTGCTGATGCGGGGCACCGACGCGCACGAAAGCCACCAGTTCAGGGCCATCGATTACAGGATGTTCTCGCAGCATGTGCAGTCGCAGCTGAAGCGCGCGGACCCGGAGCTCAGGCCCAGAGACACCCAGCTGCGGCTCGTGCGTACAATGGCCAGCGTTGGAGCGGGCGGGAGTCCGAGAGGGGAAGGCCAGCTTCCGGCCGCCAGCACAATCGCTAGCGATGTCCCAGATCCCGGGCCCAGCGGAAGCGTACAGCAGCAAGAGCAGCCCGCCGTCGCACCTGCTCGTTACCGGTCATCAAGCTACCTGAAAGACTACCTGTACCGCGGCGAGGCGCTGCGCGAGCTGTCTCCTATGATGATGGCCATGTTGTTTTATAAGGTACGAGGTTGCGTGCGCGGCAGCTTGCACGCCTGGAGTTATGGGGTGCAGGGGTGTTCAGTCTATTCAGTCCGTAGGTTCGCATGTGTTATAATGTCTTGCAGCAGCACTTCGGCAGGGCCCAGCGGCAAAGAACTGTATGTGTGCCCACCACCCCGCAGCACTCGGCCGGGCCAGATGGAGCGCAAGGGCACCATCTGCGCCTGCATCCCGCGCACCCAGAGTACAGTAAATGCGTGTGGCGGCGCCGGCTGCGGCCGTACGTGCCGCAGCCGGTGTGTGACCCCGTTGTGCGGCCTGCGGACGGCGTGGACGATCCGCAGGTGCTGGAGCGCTATGCACTGTTTGCGCTCGCGAACTTCGCCGCCTACAGCTGTGACGACATGCTCGATCTCAGCAACGGCGCATGGGCAGCTTATCAGCGGTGCTTTGCACAGCCGGCGGACGGCCAGTCGCTGCATGTGCGCATCGCGTGCCGTATGCTCGATCACGTGGATGGGCTTGCGCGTGTGCGAATGCGGGCGGAGGAGCGGCGGCAGCTGCAGGCGGAGGCGGAGGGCACCGCTGAGGATGCGGCGGAGGAGGCACTGTTGGAGGGCGTGCCGGTGGAGGGCATGGACGACCTGGAGGCAGAGCCGCAGGATGATGAGGAACCCGATGTTAGGCGTAGCGCAGCGCCCGCAGCGGAGCTCTGGCAGGGTTGTGCGCTATCGGAGACGGAACGGGCAGGGCTGCTGCAGCGCGTTGTGCACGGCGGCCTGGGTGGCGGTCTGACTACAGAGGCGACCACCGTGGTTGCCCAGATCCCGCGCGCCAATGCATGGCCAGCGGTTGGGCGTACAGCGGCGGCGGCAGTAGTGCGCAGCACACAGGAGTGGACGCACGAGCGGCTGGCTGCAGCACAGCAACGCATGCATGATTACGACCTAGTAGACCTAGGTGGGCAGTACGCCGCACAGGCGCTCGCGCAGGCGCAGGGAGCAGTGCAGCAGCAGCTGCTGCTTTACAACAGCGGCACTGCGGCAGTGACAGCGAAGCTGGTGCTCATCTCGCCATTGGCGGTTACCACAGCCGTCCCAGAGGTGCAGGGCGTCTGGCCCGATGCAGCGAACCCTGGTGCAGAGCCGCCGTACGTGCTTTGCCCGGAGGACTCGCAGCCGACGCCTAAAGACACAGCGCGGTTATGGAACCTCAGCGACGACCAGCAGCAGGCGTTCATGCTGTACGCGCAGCTCCTGCTAGCAGCGGCTGCCGGCGTCCGTCAGCCCCCCGTGTGCTCGGTGCTCACGGGCAAAGCCGGCAGCGGCAAGTCGCGGGTGCTGCAGGCATTGCTGTGGTTTGCATACCAGCACCGCTGCGAGTCTCTCATTGCCCTCGTGAGCTACACGTGGCGCGCTGCGCTGCATGTGAGTTGTGTGTGGGGTGTGTGGGGTGTGTGGTGCAAGAGGGGTTCAGTTCTGAGGTGAAGTGTCGCGGCGGTGGACTGGTCCTGCTAGTCCTGCTCGTGCGTGCGGGGGGGTTTAGCAGCCAGGGAGCCTTACATGATCATGCTGTTGACTTCGGCCGCTGCCATCACGGTCCATTTACAGGACTCTACGCCAGGCGTGCTCGGCACCAGCACCACGTCCTTCTTTGCGACTGCTGGCACGTTTGGTCCGCCTCACCGCGATCGAGTCGAGCGCAACCTCAATGGTGTGCGCTTCATTTTCCTAGATGAGTTTAGCACGTGTGGGCTGTCCCACTGGGCGCGCATTTGCATGCATGTGCACGCGGCACGGAGGCACGTGGGTATAGACAGCACGCACCTATATCACGGGCCGCTGTCAGATCTGCATGGCCTGCTTGTTGGCGACTTGCGTCAGTTGCCACAGCCACGGCACGTGCCGCTATATAGCGGTGCTGCGGAGGAGAGCTTGCGGCGGCTGCTGGCGCCGGGCGCGGGGGACGGTGGGGCCATGGAGCGCCAGATCCGGCAGCTGGAGCATCCGGAGGGCAGCATGAACCTCATGGGGCGGGAGCTGTGGAATATGGTGCCGTTCGCGTTCGTTCTCACTCACCAGCATCGGCAGCAAGCAGGCGTAGGTGACAACAACGAACCTCTCTTCATGCTAGCGGAGAAGTTTGGTGGCGTGCAGGAAATCTCTCAGGCAGATTTGGACACAGCGTGCGAGCAGCTCAACGCGCGTGTTTGGCGGCCCCCGAAGCCAGGGATTGACCCCGTGCCCCAGCCCTTTGCAGTTGTCCAGCGCCATGTCGTGCGGGTTCCACTGGCATTGCAGCTCGTGCAGCTGCATGCGCTCGCGCAGCGTCAGCAGCTGCTGCTGTGGCGTAGCGCGGACTTGTCGCCTGACGGGAGCAGCTTACCTATTTCGCATGTGCATCAATTAGAGGCGCTTGGCGGAGCCGACGATGATAGTGGTGTGCCCGCTGTGTGCGCATTCTTTGCTGGCATTCGTTACGTGTTTACATCAAATGAGCATGTGCGTCTGTATCACATCAACAACAACAGTGCCACAGGCACCGGCATTGTTCTGCATCCCAACGAGCCACCATTGCCAGATGCAAGCATTGCCCCCGTGCATGTCCTCAAGTTCGTGCCCTCGGCTGTAATGGTGCGCCCTGACGGGCCTGATGCGGGTCGGGTGTCTGTCGATCAGGCCCTGGATGTCGGGGAGATTCCTGTTTTACCGTGCAGTGCTATGTTCACATCGCAGCATGCAACCCTGCGGTTGCCTGTGATGCGCTGGGGCTTTCGTGTGGAGCTTGCATATGCAGTCACTGATTACTTTGCGCAGGGGCAAACTCTGCCACCGCACGAACTGTGGCTGGTGGATATGTGCAAACCGCAGCACGGCAGTTGGCGGCGGGCTTCAATTTACGTAATGCTCACCAGGTTTCGTGGGTTGCATGCGTTACATTTAGTGCGCCCGCTGTGGGCCTCGCGGGCCGAAGAGCGCCGGCTTGAAAAGGCGCTGCGTACCATGCTAACGCCCGAGGCAGATCTAGCTGCGGAATGGCAGCGGCTATTGAGGCTCTCGCAGAGCACAGCAGTAGCGGTGCCAGGTATGATTGTGCGCATTCAGGCCAGCATGGCTGCCTCATAACCAAGGCCTTCAATGCATGCATGGTTGCAACATCTGGCATGTGGCGGTAAACACTGGGTTGTCCTGCGTCCCGGCCAGCAAGGATAGCGTAGTGTTTTTAACATGCGCGAGGTGTACTGACAGATGACCTGGAAGCGTGGAGTACCTTGTGGGTGGTGAGTGCTGACTGCAATTTACAGCAGTGACTTTCTTGTTGGTGTTTGGTGTGGTGACCATCATGCTTGGCTTCGCTGGCTGGACGTATGTCACTGAGCTGTTTGACAGACAGGCGTAGGGCAACGTGTACGTTCGGGTTTAGTTTCTACCTGTCCTGTCTCTGCGTGAAGCCGGGGTATTGTTTATCTGCTTGCTTGTCGTGCGTTGGATTGTTGCGTGTTTACAACAGGTTGATGTGTGGCCTGGTTAATCCCTTGCACTTTGATGAGGTTATTGTTAGCCAGCGGGTGTTCGCACACGCGGGTACCACCAGGCGGCTGGATGGGGTGTACGGGAGCCCCTTCTTCCGCGGGCCTTTTCACTATTAGCAATAACTCGTACAAGGATGCTGACCCGACCTATCCGCTATTGCCCGTGGTGAAAACTGGGCTGCCGTCCGGGGGGTGCGTTTTCCCAGCCAAACCCGCACGTTGGACGTTGCCCCGGGGCAAATCCTACCGCACGGATTAGACAACGCCTTTCTGTAGGTACATAACCAACATCATCATCAGCCAGAAGTGGTCGGCAAAGGTCCAAATTATGCTTATCAGGGCTCAAGTCGCGAAATTGACCGAAGCCCATACCTCGCATATGCGCTGTTTGGGGCCTGAATCTATTGCTGTCGACATTAATTCTCGTATAGATGTAATCAAAATAGCTTCAGGCTAAGTTGGCGGGGTCCTGGCGAGCGCGACATATAGCATTTCAACTTGAGCTCTCGCTCAAAATTATGCCCGAGCACCATCCAGGGACCTTATTATGTGTAATGGGATGTCAATTCATGATCGGGGCGACAGTCTGGGCATAGACCTTGCGATCCCGCCCTTGACTCCCCCCTAACCTCACCGACCCCCCTTAATCCCCCCCCCCCTAATCCCCCCCCGCACCCACCTGGCCCCTGTACCCTGGCCAGCCCAGAAAGCCTTGTAATAGCTCCCAAATGTGGTGTGTATTACGTGGGAACACAGGGGCGAGAAGTCTGGGGCGAGGACTGTGGGGTCCTTGGGGTGGCCTCGCACCTTGCCGACCCCCTGGACCCCCCAGTAACCCTGACGGCCGAGCTGAGAGCGCCGCGCTTCCTGAGCTGTAAAATTACTTTAGTAATGTAGTTGCATGTAGTGTATGCTTCCTGAGCATAGGAATGCAGCTGAGCAGCTGGCTGTGTCGACCGAGGCAGCAATGATCCCCTCCGGTCACTGCTGTCACTCGGCGCATCGCTTTAGCGGTTGATATCAATAGTCTGTTATGCATTTAGTGTACTTGTCGCAGAAGTGCAGGCTTTCCGGGTGTCTTGGAGAAAGTGGTCGCGCGTCCCCCGGCCGGGTGATGCAAACCCATCTTCGTCAACTCGTCGAGTTGTGTACTTGAACTTAGCCACACTGTCCATATTGACTAATGCCTATAAAAATCAATCAGGGGTCAACCCCACACGGGTATGACGCCGGTCTGGAGAGGGGCAAAAACGTGTCCACACGTGTTTCTCCGCGCTCGCGCAGATTTAGCCTCCCTCTCTCCGGAATTAAGTTATATGACATATAAGGATGCAAAAGATGCCTGTCGGCACATACATTTCGCGAGGCATGCTTTCGCCAGGGTCGCACTGTAAAGCCCCTGACCATCTAATCAGCCTTATAACGTATAGCATAGTCGACGGCAATCTAGTTTGGCGTTAAAGCAAACGGTCTGCGCGAGCTTGTCGAGCATGTTGACCGCGACATCACTTACTCGGCCACAAACAAGATATTTGAGGTCTCAGTAGTATTAAACAAATATGGATTGAACGCCGGTAGCTATTTCAGTGGTCGACCCGACCACCGTGTCCGACCGTGCCAAGCAGGCCGGAACGCACCCCCCGGACGCCAGGCGGTTTTTAAGCTACTTGGCGATGAGGATCAGACAGAAGCACGTCAGCCACGTATGTTCCCGAGCTGCTGCCAAAAGTTGGGGTCTGATCCGCATCGCAAACCCTGTCAAACACCACATGCCGTTTTACCCCTTTTCCAGACCGGCGTCATACCCGTGTGGGTCAACCCCGACACCCAAAGCCGTCCAGGAGTGCAGAGTACTTTACATCACCGGGTTAGGCCGTTTTCTCCTTCTTACATCCTTCCTAGTACACTAAGTTAGAAGCTTACATCCGTAGTACAATAGGTTAGAACGCAGAGGATGAGGTCTGGCCAAGGAGCAACAGCCGGCCCGGCCGGTGGTCGTTCGGCCACACCACTTTACTCCGCCCTGCCTCGCCCTGCCCCGCCCTGCCCCGCCGTGCCCTACCCTGCCCTGCCCTTAGATTAGATGCACCCTACGGGACTTTACCAACCTGCCTTACCACTGTCCCATCGCACGGGACGGGCGTCAGCTGCACCCTATGGGACCTCGCCAACGTGCCTGAACCCTGTCCCATCACACTCCCATCGCACGCCCTACCACGCCCTACCCTGCCCTGCCCTGCCCCGCCCTGCCCTGCCCTCAACCCGCCCCGCCCTTTCTCCCTGTGTCCCAAACGTAATGGCATGTACTGTAGCGGTGCTGAGCACACCAAAGCAGCCAAGCAGGTGGCTGCATAGACCAAAGTGGGTAGGAGCCCTCACAGTCACATCCACCACAGGCGTACCAATTCTGCGACTTCATTAAGTAGTCTCTTACACACATAGATTATTCGGCGCGAATCCTGGGTCAATCCTGGAGGCTACGAGAAAGTCATTTGGGCGTCCCCCGGCGGGGGGACGCGAAATCATCTTTGTCTAAACGTCAAGTAGCGATGTGCTATATCGCAATTCTGCTTCCAGAGGTAAATCTGTATATAGTTAATGCACTAAGACCAGCTCTTACCCCACGGGAACGACCAACGTCATAATTCTCAAGGTTTCAGTCGTGTACCCACCGCTCTTTCGCAGTATCAGAGCCACAATAGTCATGTTATAGTACATAGCCGTAAAGTAAACACAATTTTGCCCGGGACCCTGGCTTGCCATGCGCCCATGCAACGTCGGCGGCATGCCAATCAAGCATTTCAGGAGTTCACTTCATTTCTCTGCAGTTCTGCGTTCATACTATATCTATGTCACATACAAATGAATCAAGCTATTTGATTAATCAACCATTCTTTGCGTCGCTATGATTCTGAGACGACTGTGCTCGAGCGGCGGATGCCTTCGTTCGCGATAACCCCTGTCGACTATATGCAGCGACAGTGCCAACAATGCAATCTTGAATGGAGTAATGAAGCTGGCTGGCTCATATTTCATAATAACGAGCTCGCTGGTCAACAAGTCAACCGCGCGTTGACCGGGGCGTTTCCACTCTGCAAATGGGCCCGGCATAGTGCCCTGTGATTGCTGGCTCAGGTAATATGTGCATTGCACTGAGACAATGCCCAGAGTTGGTTTTATGTACATACTGTGCGGGTCCACAAGTCAACATTCGCGCGCGCTCGCTTGTCGCCCGCAGGTCTCTGAGCCAGGCGCAATGGCGTACATTAGCTCAGGGTCCGCCGTGCGTGCGCCCGTTTTCACGGCTGGTGTCAAGGTTGCAGGTTGGGCTGCGAGCTGATGGCGCGTGGTCTCAATGCCCGCCGTGCTCGCGCCCCTTCCCGCGGCTGGTGTCAAGCCCGCAGGGTATGGAGCTAGCTGCTGGTGCTAGGGCTTGGATTCGGTTAAGGCCCGCCGTGCTCGCACCCTTTTCCGCGGCTGGATGGTGTCAAGCCCGCAGGTGGTGGCGCGCCGTGTGCCTGGCCTACGCCCCAAGGCCCAGCCTGTACGACTTCCTCATGGAAGCTCGCTTAGAGGCTTCATTCCCTCCGGCCCCTTCGGGGCCTCCGGTCCTCCGCCTCTAACCCCACTTCCATGATACAGTCGTACTGTAAAGCTGTCTCCCTTTGGCGCCATTAGGCCGCTGACAGCTGACAAGGAAGTGGGACAAGAGGACGACAGGCCACAGGAGGAGGGCCTTACAAGCGGAAAAACGAAGAGATACCTCACCTCCAGCGAGGCCCATAGCGCGGGTGACACCGAGGGTGTCCTCGAGGGTGGGGCGTGTGTAGTGACCGACCATAGTGGCGGGCTTCCAGCGGCCGTGCACCTGCCGCAGGGACGCCGGAACTCCCGCGTCAGCCGCGGCGCTGTTGCCACCAATGCGCATCGAGTTCGGCTGGATGTTGCCCGAGACGCCCGCCTCCCGCAGGCGGGCCAGGAAGTTGGAGCGGAAAGCGCCGTAAGACATGCTGAACACCGGCGAAGCCCGCGTGCCCACCAGGCGCTGCAGCCGGCCGCCGGCGGCCGTGTACTGCACTGTACGGAGCAGCGGCCCGACGTCCTCATCGGCCGCCGCCGGAAGGCGGCGGTAGGCGCCTTGGCGCAGCAGCCGCTCCGTGAGCGCCACGGGGCAGAAACCGCCTAGGTGGGGCAGCCGGGCGATGTGCACCCACTGACCGTCCATGGCCACGTCGGTCTTGGACCGGGGGATGAAAATGGCCATGTGGCGGGGCGTGATGAGCAGCAGGTCGGCGTGAACGCTGACCTCCGCCATGTCGTCAAACCGCAGGAAACCGTAGAACATGAGGGCCACGGTCGTGGCCATCATGAGGCGCAGCAGCGGGGCGCCGGGCCCGGCGTGGGCGCACAGGACCAACCCGGTCTCACCCGGGACGTGCCCATACACGCGGCACCGTCCAAGGCCCAAACCGTCCCAAGTGCCTATTCATGACATATTTATGTTATGAATAGCTGTTATGGGCCCTGGCGCGGCCTGTCCGCTCGCCGAGCTCGCGAAATGCAGCTGCATGCCCCGACATTTTGCGCGAAGAGCTGCTTTTAGCCCCCGTAGAGACTCTCGAGCATCTACCCATAGCTATGTATAGGCACGGCAACGTTGAGATATTGAGGAAATGGCTGCTTGAGGGACCTCGGTCGCGAAATGGCCGGTCGGCCGATTCTCGCATTTTGCTCCGGGATACATTCAAATGCGGTATAATGTGTCTAAATAGCATGTTGAGTGAGTTTATGCCCCCTCCAGCACGTTTCCGCTCGACCGTGCCCGCACGTACCCATCGAGCTCGCTGGCTCGCTGGCCAAAACCAGTCCATTTCGACCGCAGGCGAGCGTGGACCGCCCTGCCACTCAACCAGCAAGTCAATGCTATGTATGAGAAGTGTCTGAGAGCGCGGGGGAGTCAGGGGTGACCTTTTTGCCGTCGGGGAACCCCCCTATCTGCCACCAAGACCCCCCGCACGGAAAGGGCCGTACGGCACTGGGGCAAACTTCGGACTACGGATTTGACATGCTGGCAAGGTGTTGCGCAAGCTGCCCATAAGGTTAGATTCCTAGTCGGACTTTTGCCCCGACTGGTTTTGCGGGGTTGAAGCGAGTGCAAATTTGGACGGTGCCCACAACGCGGGTGAGACCGGGTTGCACAGGACCGCCGCCAGGTCGGCGGCGGACATGGCCTCCCGATGCAAGCGCTGCACCTGCAGCCGCCGGGCCGCGGTGGCGCGCACGTTTGCGCAGCTTTCCGCTGCGGCTGGGTTGGGCAGGCCCGCCAGGCTGTAGTGGAAGGCGATGGCCTTGCCAGCTACGTCGACTCGGCTAGGGCCGGACCCGTCCGTGGTGGCCGAGTTGAGGACCGATTGCAGATAGAGGGCGACCAGCTGCGGCGAGGCGGCGTAGGGTGGGACCGGCGGGGCGCGCCGCCGGCACCAGGCCAGGAAGCTGCGCCACGGGCCGCCATACTGGCTGTGCGTCGCCGGCCGCCGAGACAGCGGTGCCTCCTCGGCCAGCTGCGCGGCCAGCGCCTGGCACTCCGTGTCCGCGGCGTGGCTACCGGGCAGCAGCGCCCGCGCCCGCAGGCCTAGTTCTGCGAGGGGGAGCAGGGGTCGGCGGGGACCCGCAGGGGGGATGGTGAGGGCCTGTCGAAGTCCAGTAACAGGGCCATGGTGGACCAGCCCGCCGCCCCCTTGGGCAGCGAGTTGCCGGTGGAGCCCGGCAGGAAGAGGTTGGACGCGCGGCCCAGCATGCGCACGCCGTGCACGAAGTGGCAGAAGCGCGAGCCTTCGTCGGTGGTCACCTCTGGCCACCAATCGCGAGTCGGCCAGTACGGCACGATGAGGCAGAGGCGGGCCTTGCACTCCCGGGCGTGCCGCAGCACTTTCAGGATGATTCCGAATGGCGGGTTAGCCCAGCAGCGCCGGCCCCAAGCGAAGCGGAAGGCGTCCACTCCCGACGTGTCAGGTGTGAGGAAGCGCGAGTAGTAACGAGGCAGCTGGTGATTGGTGTGGGAGGCGAAGAGGTCGATGTCGAACGGCCCCCACAGCTTGTTGAGGCGTTTGAACTGGGTAGGGTTCACCATCCAGTCGTCCGAGTCGCGCAGCTTGGACAGGTGGTCCGCGATTTGGTTCTGCTCCCGCGGGATCCACTCGGCGCGGATGTTGATGGCGCGCTCGAAGCAGTAGCCGTGCAGGGTGCAAGCGATGGCGTGCGAGTTGTCGGCGCGCGCAGAGCCCTTGTTAATGACGTTGGAGGCGTTGAGCGAGTCGGTAAGGACACACACCGCGTGGCCAGCGAGGCCTGCGGGGCCGTCGAAGGATTGGAGCGCGAGCAGAATGGCGCGGAGCTCCTGAGGTGTCGAGCCCATGGCGCTGTCCGCGGGCTTCCAATTGCCTCTGGCTGCGGATAGCTGCCCGTCCAGGACGGTCCAGGCGCCCCAGCCGCCGAGGCCGTCTGCAGAGCGGCCGGCGGCGTCGCAGTGGATGAGGGACGTGACCCGCACCGGCGGCCACAGGGGCCGCCGGCCGTTGAACTTGTCGAAGGAGTCCAACCACCACGTGAGCTCGTCCCGCGCATCCTCCGAGAGGCGCAAGTGTGATTCCCAGGAGCGACGAGTTTCGATGAGCTGGCCGAGGGCGCGAGTGCGGAGGCGGGCCCAGGGGCCCATCGCCCAGGTCATGGAGACTAGCTGGCCTTTTACGGAGGCGAGCGCCCGCGCGGAGGGCCGCTTCGTTTTGAGCAGGCCCCGAATGCTGTCCAGCACGCGTGAGCGCTTGTCGTCGGGCACGATGAACACACCTTCCGACGTGTCGATGAGCATGCCGAGGTAGCGGAAGCGGTGTTGTGGCGGGCCGAGCATGGACTTGGCCAGGTTGACGTTGAAGCCCAAGTCGGCCAGTTTTGCGAGTATGATTTCGCGGCGAGCCACGAGCGTCTCAGCGTTCTGGTCTGCGTGCGCGGAGTCGTCGATGTACGAGCAGCACCGCCAGCCTTTTCGTCGCCAAGGCCGGAACACCTCGCGCATGAGCTTGGTGAACGCCCAGCAGGCGCTGGCGAGCCCGAACGGCAGTTGCGTGAAGACGTAGAATTGCCCGCGCCAGCAAAAACCGAGGTACTTCCAGCAGTCGGGCCGAATGTCGAGGTGATGTAGCCGCTCTTGAGGTTCAACGTGAAGACGTAGTCGTCTTTTCGCAGCCAGTTGGGCACCGCGCGAAGGTCCTCGTAGCGGAAGGATGGAACATGGAGGTAATCGTTCACGGCGCGCCCGTCCCAAATGAGCCGCAATTTTTCGCCTTGCTCCACCACACCGAGGGGGCAGACCATGTGAGGCGTGCCGACCCACTTCCGAATGGTGTTGGAGGCGAGCATGTCGGCGATGGACGAGTCCACGAAGGCCGCGTGCTTCTCGGCCGAGGCGTGGTTGCCAGCCGAGAAAGGTGGCGGAGGGTTGTGCTCCCAGATAAGGGGAAAGCCTTGTAGGACCCAGGACAGGACGAGCGAGTTGACGATCCAAGCCTTCCACACCGGTGCCCGAGCGCGAAGGCGGCCCCGCATGCGAGGGGGCGCGGCCGCCGGCTGCGGCTGCCCGGGGGGCGGCTGCTGCTGAGGCGCCTGTGGCGCTGGCGAGGCTACCCCGACCACTTCTCCCGGGTTATCCTCCCAGAAACCCACGACCTCCGCACCTTGGGGGTCGGGTTGTGGCCGAGAGGGCTGTTTGCGATGCAGGATGGGGCCAGGGCCGCGAGGGGGCGCTGACACGGGAGCCACGCGGCCGCCGGCCGCGGCGGCCGCCTGGTGCTTGGCCGGGCCAGAGGGGCCGAGTGGGGGGCCTGCTGTGCGCTGAGAGACGAATTGGCCGGCGTAGCGAGCCTGAACGTCCTGTGCCTCCTCTTGCAGCGCCTCCTCCTCTAGCTGCTCCCACCACTGACTGAGCGACATGTTTACAGACCTGTTAGACGGAGTAGGGATGCGAGCGCGAGGTTCGAGAGCTGGAGACTGGGGCGAGAGGAGCCGTACGAGGCGCGACTGAGCGAAGCGAAGCAAGGCAGGGCACGAGCTGTGAATTGCTGGCAACCCCCTCCCCGCCGCTGGCTGTTCTGGCTGCCTAGAACTGGCTGCATAGAAGGTCCCAGCCCAGAGGGGACGAGGAGCGAGAGAGACGAGAAGAGCACGCCGCGAAGGCTACAGGTAGTTGCGCCCCGCGTCACCGCGCGCGCCCGTACGACCGTACCGAAGCGCCGAACGCGCCGGTTTTAAGCCAAGTGCCAAGCCCCGAATATCCAACGGCCAACCGATCTTAATGAGAGCGAATCGTGCGAGTCATAAGGTCACCGAGGCCGAAGCGCCAACGTAGAGATGCCATGCGTGGGGCACGAGTGCGATATTGAATGTCCACCACCAGTTGCCGAATGCAACTAAACACAGCCGAACAATAAACCTCCGTGCAGATGGCACGGCGCGCGAGGATTTTGGTGCAGAAGGCACAATCGAATTAGGGGAGCCACCAACAATTGCTGCCCGCAATTGAGCCTGGCCATTCTTCATATGATCAAGGGCAGAGGCCCTGTGCACGCGGGCACGGCAACCTTCGGGCACCGTGGCGAGCCACGCACGGCCCTGGACGACTCCACCTCCACCTCCGCCTCGCCGCTCCGCCTGCGCCCGCGCTCTCCTGCCGCTCCGCTGCGCTGCAACCGGCGGATGCCTTAGCTGCTGGTGCCCTTCCGCTTCTTGTAGTCGTAGCCGCTGCTGCGGCGGCGGTCGCCGTCGCCGTCGCGGCGGTCGCGGTCTGCGTCGCGACCGCCGTCGCGACCGGTGCTGCCACCGCCGCCCGCCTTAGCGTCGCGCTCCGCCGCCTGCTTCAGCGAGCGCTCGGCGGCAGTGATCTCCGCCGTGACCGACGAGGGGACCCAGCCCTCCTCGTTCCAGGCGCTGCTGAAGCTGCGCACGCCGATGGTGACCGCCTGGGACATGCCGTTGCGCGGGTAAGTGCCCAGCTGCGACATGGCCTCGTGCGAGGCGGTGAAGCCGTTGGCCAGGGCCGTGGCCATGCGCGCCACCAGTGCCGTCTGGCCCATCAGCGCGGCCTCCTTGATGGCGTTGGCGAGCTGCTTGCCGAAACCATAGATCTGCTTGTGCAGCCCGACTGCGTCTGCCGCCGGCTGCGCGTTCAGCAGGCTGGAGATCCGCATCATGATCTCAGTGCGCCGCTGCAGCTGCTGAGGCGAGAGCTGGCGGTCGATCGCGGCCTCCTCGGCCGCGCTCGCACCCGCCCCCGCGGCGACCTCGCCGGTGCGCTGCGCGCCCGGCGCTTCGCTGCGGTACAGCTCCTTCAGCTCGGTCAGCAGCCGCTCCAGCTGCGGGATCTTGGCCACCTGCTCAGTAATGCTCGAAATTTCCGCGCCGATCGCGGCCTGCTCGACATTTCCGGCGAGCACTGCGTCCCGGGTCTGCTCTCCCACCCCGCTGATCTCAACCAGCTTGGCAATAACAGGCGCAGCACCGCGCCTGATCGCCAAGTTCAGTGCAGCCTGAGCGCCCTGCGCGGCCCCCTGAGGCTGAGCATTGCCGATCGCGGGCCCCTGCTCACCCTGGACGGCCTCGGCGACCACAGCAGCGCCAGCTCCGATAGCAGCCTCCTGCTCCTGCTCCTGCTCCACAGCTCCACGACCGCGACCGCGACCGCGACCACGAATGCCAGCAGCTCCACGCCCACGCTCCATAGCAGCAACAAAAGGGCTTGAGTGAGAACGTTAGAAGTAACGTTAAAAGCTCTCACTATGAAGGCGGAATGAAGAAGAGAGAGGAGGCTGGCGCCAAAGAGAGCCAGCCTGTACGACTTCCTCATGGAAGCTCGCTTCATTCCCTCCGGCCCCTTCGGGGCCTCCGGTCCTCCGCCTCTAACCCCACGTATTGTTGGGCAGTCTATCTTCAGGCTTATGTTTTCCCGTTCGGGGTCCAGTGATGGTGGCTCCCTGGCCCTGGAAGTAGGTATGGATGGCGTCTAGTATTGAGGATTTGTCGGTGCAGTGTGCTTTGGTGTGTGGGTGTAGGAGTGCAGGGATACCTCGTGTTTGCTCGTTTGTGGAGAAGATGTCCTTATGGGCTTGTTTGGCTCGTGTGGCAAGTTTGTGCTGGAAACGGGCTTTGGCTTTTTGGATATCATCTTGTGTTTGTTTCTTGAGAAGTTTGCGTAGTGATTGTCCCGCGGTTTTAATCTTATCGATTTACTCCGCTATGGCACGGGTGCCTGGGGGCGGTCGTGGGCTGCGGGCGGGTTGCGGCGTGACAGCTGTTGCTGGGTGGGTTTCCCCATTCTCGGCGGGCTGCTGAGGGGGGGAAGGGGTGGCTGTCGCTGTCCCAGCCTCTGGTTGCGTAGGGCCCGTTTCTGGTTGGGTGGCTGCGGGGTGTGTGTTGGGGGTTGTGTTGTTAAGTTGGTCGCATTGTGTGCGTAGTTGTTTAATTTCATCATGGGCCTTTCGTAGTTTCCTGCTGAGTCGGCGTGGGATGAACGCCCCACGTACTGGGGGTTTCTTCGGGCACATATCTACAAGGATGCTCAGTCCGTCTGTCAGTATGTCATGCAGTTGGGCGGCTAGAGCATCAAGGTTGGGTGTCTGAACTGCTGGGTCTTGTTGTAGGGCGTCCTGCAATTCTACGGCTGTGGTGGCTCCCGTTGCATGTTGGGCCAGGTGGGACTGGATTGCCGTGGTGGCTGGGTGCAGTGCATTGGTCAGGGCGGCGATGGGTGTTGCAAGGTTGTGTTCTATTTTTGTCCGTGTTGCTTCTATGGTGGATTTGGGGACTGGCTGGGCAGGGAGTCGCTGCAGTCTGTTGCTGGAGACGAAGCGGGCATGCAGTCTGTCCGCATCGTCCGTGGGTCCCTGCCGGTCTTCTTGTTTGAGTACTGCATTGAAATCGCCACCAATAATGTCGTATTCCCCAGCAGCAGAGGCATTCTTAAGAGTGGTCTCGCAGTATTGGTAGATGCGGTGGCGCGTTGGCATGTCTTCTGGGGCATAAACACCAAGTACGTGTAGGGGGGTGCTGTGCGGCGTGCGGATGGTGCAGTGCAAAAGGTGTCCCTGGAGGTTGGATGGGGTGTTGGGCGTGTCGATACCGCCGCCTGAGTGGTATTTCTTTGAGATGGCCATGGCCACCCCCGCAGAGCGGCGCTTGTAGTGCTCTGTACCTGGCTTCGTGGATGTAAAGGTGCGGTATGCTAGTGTTTCTTGGCGGAGGGTGTCTTTGAGCCAGCGGGTGCGGGGGCCAAGTTTGGTCTCAGTGAAGATCACAATGTCTGCGTTCCATTCCCGCAGGTGGCATAAGGTTGAGAGCAGATTGGTGCCTAGTCCTCGCACGTTGTGGGTGGCGATGTGGAGCCAGGTGGGCTCGGGTGGGGTGTTGGGGGGTTGGCCGTCCGGGGGGTGTCCGGTGGGGAGTGTCGGCGGTGCGGCTTGTGGGGCAGCCCTGATGTGGGTGGTGGGACTGTCTGGTGGGTCCGGGCGGTGGCGTTGTTGTGGCCGGGCTGCGCTTGTAGGGGTTTCAGGTCTTCTGCGGGGGGATGGCGATAGGCGGGTTAGCGCGCGTAGTGCAGTGGTGCCAGCTGTGGTGACATTGGCTGTGAGGACTTGCACCCATGTTTGGGTGGGCTGTCAGGGGTCGGGGGCTGCGGCGGGCGGGTGGTTGGCTTGCGGGGAGGTGGGAGTTTGCTGTGCGTTCCCATTATTATGAGTGGTTGCTCGTGCCTGTACGTGCACTCTCGTAGGGCTGCGAGGGCGGCCCTCTGCAAGGTGCTCGTTGTGGCGCTGCCGTTGTGTGGGGCGGGCGGCGCTATGGGGGGTGGCAGGGCGTTCATCCTCACGGTGGTGTGCCTGCGGCAGCGTGGCTGCCGGTTGTGGGACTGTGTTGGCGTCGGGCTGGGGGCCGTGGTTCTGACTGGGATTGGGGTTGCGCATGAGAAGGGTCGGAATGGTGGGTTGGGTGTGTGCGCGTGGTGGGGGCGGCTGGGCTCTAACTTCCAGTGGCGCTGCGGCAGTGGCCTCCTCGGTGGGTTCTTGCTGCTGAGGGTTGGGGGCTGTAGGGTTGGTGGGTCGTCTGGCCATGGCACTCAAGGTTTGTTGGATGGGTCCTTTGCGAACCCTGGGGCGTGTGGGGGGCGGAGGTGGCGGTGGTGGCATGGGGAGGCCTCTGCAACTGTCGGCCTCTGCAACTGGCCGTGTTGGCCACGGCGTAGGCGGCCGGGAGCGCATGCGTAGCGAGCGAGAGGGTGGCGCAAGACGATCACGTTCCGGCTTACATGTTGCCTCAGAGTTTAACGTCCACTAGGACGGGTCCCTCATATTGAACGGTCAAAGACTATCTCGCCTAGGATCGGAATGAGAGACGGCCCTAGCCGCTCTCAGACGCGACCTATATCCTCTCTCTAGATCACCCGTACTCCGGCCTCCCATGCAATACACCGTGTCGAGCCAACCAACCTCGGGCACGTTCCCCTCTTCCCACACGCCAAAACCACATCCAAATCACTCAGTCACAAGATATGCACGGTCACACGCCAGGTCACGACAGCCACCCGCCGATCACACCATAACACCATGCGCGCACAGCGCCGCCTGCCAGTTCCGCTGCCGCCACCTGAAGTCTGCCGCTTGCTGCTAGCCACCTCCGTACTTGAGCTCGGCCTGCATGGTGTTTGGGGTAAGTTGGTCAGTGCATGGTGGCACGGTGTCGTGCTCTGGGTACACGCAGGGCCTGGACCACATTCGGTCCCCTAGAACTAACTTCCCATGTACGTCATTCAAATCCTATCATTCATCCTATTATGAGTTGTGTAGCAATTTCCGATTAAACTTGCCTGGTGAGGGTTAGAAGGGCCACGCATTTACGCGCGCTGCGCCCCGAGTCGAATATCCAGTGCCGGACCTGAGGGGACAAGGGGAGGGGGAGGGGGCACACGGGTATGACGCCGGTCTGAAGAGGGGCAAAAACGTGTCCACACGTGTTTCTCCACGCTCGCGTAGACTTAGCCTCCCTCTTTCAGGAATTGACTTATATGACATATAAGGATGTAAAAGTTTGACTCCCGTCGCATTCTGCGAGGGTGGCTGTCACCACATTTCGCGAGGCATGCTTTCGCCAGGGTCGCACTCTTAAGCCCGGGAGCATGTTTCTAGTCTCCTTGCATGTATGTTTGATGACGGCAACAATAATTGGCATCAAAGCGCGGTAATTGCGCAGACTTGGGAAGCCTGTTCACCGCGACGTCACCGAATAGGCCGCAAACAAAATATTTGAGGTCTCTGTAGTATCAAGGTGATACTTGTAGAACGCTGGTAGCTGATTCGGAGGTCGGCCTGACGACCGTCGCCAACCGTGCCAAGCTGGGCGGAACGCATCCCCCGGACGCCACGCGAGCTAGACCAGTCTAGGCCGTGTCGTCCGCCCGGGACCACGTTCGCCGTGCCTTAAATGGGAGTTTGGGGACCGGACGACAAGGCCAAGGCAGGTAACCAGGCTGTGCCGTTTGACCCCTCTCCCAGACCGGCGTCATACCCGTGTGGGGAGGGGGGGAGCTTCACACTCTGCATCTCTGCTTATGCTCTTACAACTTCGTCCATACTGCGCATGGATGCAAGGTCGCTTGACCCCCTGAATTTGTTGTCGCTTGTCGACCCCCTGAAATGGCTGTCGCTATGTGTCCCGACCTGCCTCACCTGGCACTGTTGATTCCAGACTTGGTCTCTGATGCTTGATTTACATCCTGTAACAGCAGCGTCAAGACCTGGCTTAGTTGTAGACCCGGTCAACGAGGGTCCGACACCCCCTGCGACAGCGCAGCCCAGCCCCAGCAGCTCATAACAGACCTTTTAAAGATTGATGCCAGGGCTTAGCAGGACTTGAAGACTCGCCCTGTAGACTTGAGCGCCAACTTTGAAAGCAAGTCCATTGCCGACTGGCAGAGGACCACGAAGTCTCTACATGGTACTGAACGATAAGTATATAGCTACATGTGACAAAGACAGGTTGCTTGAAGAGTGAAGAACTGAACTCGAAATATATGAGCCCCATGCAGCCCCATGCAACAAGGAACGCGCTCCATGCTGGGTCTTGATTTGCTGTGCATGCTCCGGTCAGACCTTAAATAAATCTGCAGCAGGCCGGTACGTCAGTCTTCAGCGCCGGTCCGGGCACGGGTCTCGCCTGCGCCTCCGCAGCTTGTGCTTAGGGAACCACCTGGAGCTGGGTACCGGCTTTCTCGGCTTTGCATGGTTCGTCTTTAAAGCTTTCTCAGTAACGGGGAAAGCCTCACATGCACACGCACCTCCGCTCATGCCCACCGCCGCATGAAGGAAGGCCGGGGGAGGCCTGGTGCGCCGGGCTGGATACGGGGTAAGGCTCCCATGCACACGCACCTCCGCTCACGCCCACCGCCGCATGAAGACACGCTGGGGGAACGCCTGTTGTGGCGGGCTGGATACGGTGTAGAGCTCACATGCACACGCACCCTCCGCTCACGTCCACCGCCGCATGAAGACACGCCGGGGGAACGCCTGGTGCGCCGGGCTGGATACGGTGTAAGGCTCCCATGCACACGCACCTCCGCTCACGCCCACCGCCGCATGAAGACACGCCGGGGGAACGCCTGGTGCGCCGGGCTGGATACGGGGTAAGGCTCCCATGCACACGCACCTCCGCTCATGCCCACCGCCGCATGAAGACACGCCGGGGGAACGCCTGGTGCGCCGGGCTGGATACGGTGTAAGGCTCACATGCACACGCACCCTCCGCTCACGTCCACCGCCGCATGACGACACGCCGGGGGAACGCCTGGTGCGCCGGGCTGGATACGGTGTGAGGCTCACATGCACACGCACCTCCGCTCACGCCCACCGCCGCATGAAGACACGCCGGGGGAACGCCTGGTGCGCCGGGCTGGATACGGTGTAAGGCTCACATGCACACGCACCTCCGCTCACGCCCACCGCCGCATGAAGACACGCCGGGGGAACGCCTGGTGCGCCGGGCTGGATACGGGGTAAGGCTCCCATGCACACGCACCTCCGCTCATGCCTACCACCACATGAAGACACGCCGGGGGAACGCCTGGTGCGCCGGGCTGGATACGGTGTAGAGCTCACATGCACACGCACCTCCGCTCACGCCCACCGCCACATGAAGGAAAGCTGGGGGAACGCCTGGTGCGCCGGGCTGGATACGGTGTGAGGCTCACATGCACACGCACCTCCGCTCACGCTTACCGCCGCATGAAGGAAAGCCGGCGAAACGCCTGGTGCGCCGGGCTGGATACGGTGTAAGGCTCCCATGCACACGCACCTCCGCTCACGCCCACCGCCGCATGAAGACACGCCGGGGGAACGCCTGGTGCGCCGGGCTGGATACGGTGTAAGGCTCACATGCACACGCACCTCCGCTCACGCCCACCGCCGCATGAAGACACGCCGGGGGAACGCCTGGTGCGCCGGGCTGGATACGGTGTAGAGCTCACATGCACACGCACCTCCGCTCATGCCTACCGCCACATGAAGGAAAGCTGGGGGAACGCCTGGTGCGCCGGGCTGGATACGGTGTAGAGCTCACATGCACACGCACCTCCCCTCACGCCCACCGCCGCATGAAGACACGCCGGGGGAACGCCTGGTGCGCCGGGCTGGATACGGTGTAAGGCTCACATGCACACGCACCTCCGCTCACGCCCACCGCCGCATGAAGACACGCTGGGGGAACGCCTGTTGTGGCGGGCTGGATACGGTGTAAGGCTCCCATGCACACGCACCTCCGCTCATGCCCACCGCCGCATGAAGACACGCCGGGGGAATGCCTTGTGCGCCGGGCTGGATACGGTGTAAAGCTCCCATGCACACGCACCTCCGCTCATGCCCACCGCCGCATGAAGACACGCCGGGGGAACGCCTGGTGCGCCGGGCTGGATACGATGTAAGGCTCACACGCACACGGTCACCGTGGTTCTGCCCGACACTGTCAATAAAGGTGCTGACAAGCACCAGTTTGGTTTCGCTCCATCGCGGCTGCTTGGAACAGTCACCGCCACGCGCCGCCGCAACCCCGGCCGCTCCACCCGTTTACCCTGCTCATGCCTCCCGCTCCCGTGCAGATCCCGGGCTGATAGCAGCGCGCAGCAGCGGCAGTCGCCAGCCTTCCTCCCCACCAGCGGCCGCGCAACCGGTGACTGCTGGACATGGGCAGCCGCGGCAGCCACAGCCTCTGCCGCGGCTGCTTGGAACAGTCACCACCACGCGCCGCCGCAACCCCGACCGCTCCCCCCATTTACCCTGCTCATGCCTCCCGCTCCCGTGCAGATCCCGGGCTGATAGCAGCGCGCAGCAGCGGCAGTCGCCAGCCTTCCTCCCCACCAGCGGCCGCGCAACCGCTGACTGCTGGCCATGGGCAGCCGCGGCAGCCACAGCCTCTGCCGCGGCTGCTTGGAACAGTCACCGCCACGCGCCGCCGCAACCCCGGCCGCTCCCCCCATTTACCCTGCTCATGCCTCCCGCTCCCGTGCAGATCCCGGGCTGATAGCAGCGCGCAGCAGCGGCAGTCGCCAGCTTTCTTCCCCACCAGCGGCCGCGCAACCGGTGACTGCTGGCCATGGGCAGCCGCGGCAGCCACAGCCTCTGCCGCGGCTGCTTGGAACAGGCACCGCCACGCGCCGCCGCAACCCCGGCCGCTCCACCCGTTTACCCTGCTCATGCCTCCCACTCCCGTGCAGATTCCGGGCTGATAGCAGCGCGCAGCAGCGGCAGTCGCCAGCCTTCCTCCCCACCAGCGGCCGCGCAACCGGTGACTGCTGGACATGGGCAGCCGCGGCAGCCACAGCCTCTGCCACGGCTGCTTGGAACAGTCACCACCACGCGCCGCCGCAACCCCGACCGCTCCACCCGTTTACCCTGCTCATGCCTCCCGCTCCCGTGCAGATCCCGGGCTGATAGCAGCGCGCAGCAGCGGCAGTTGCCAGCCTTCTTCCCCACCAGCGGCCGCGCAACCGGTGACTGCTGGCCATGGGCAGCCGCGGCAGCCACAGCCTCTGCCGCGGCTGCTTGGAACAGTCACCGCCACGCACCGCCGCAACCCCGGCCGCTCCGCCCGTTTACCCTAGTCATGCCTCCCGCTCCCGTGCGGATCCCGGGCTGATAGCAGCGCGCAGCAGCGGCCGTCGCCAGCCTTCCTCCCCACCAGCGGCCGCGCAACCGGTGACTGCTGGCCATGGGCAGCCGCGGCAGCCACAGCCTCTGCCGCGGCTGCTTGGAACAGTCACCGCCACGCGCCGCCGCAACCCCGGCCGCTCCCCCCATTTACCCTGCTCATGCCTCCCGCTCCCGTGCAGATCCCGGGCTGATAGCAGCGCGCAGCAGCGGCAGTCGCCAGCTTTCTTCCCCACCAGCGGCCGCGCAACCGGTGACTGCTGGCCATGGGCAGCCGCGGCAGCCACAGCCTCTGCCGCGGCTGCTTGGAACAGGCACCGCCACGCACCGCCGCAACCCCGGCCGCTCCACCCGTTCACCCTGCTCATGCCTCCCACTCCCGTGCAGATCCCGGGCTGATAGCAGCGCACAGCAGCGGCAGTCGCCAGCCTTCCTCCCCACCAGCGGCCGCGCAACCGGTGACTGCTGGCCATGGGCAGCCGCGGCAGCCACAGCCTCTGCCGCGGCTGCTTGGAACAGTCACCGCCACGCGCCGCCGCAACCCCGGCCGCTCCACCCGTTTACCCTGCTCATGCCTCCCGCTCCCGTGCAGATTCCGGGCTGATAGCAGCGCGCAGCAGCGGCAGTCGCCAGCTTTCCTCCCCACCAGCGGCCGCGCAACCGGTGACTGCTGGACATGGGCAGCCGCGGCAGCCACAGCCTCTGCCGCGGCTGCTTGGAACAGGCACCGCCACGCACCGCCGCAACCCCGGCCGCTCCACCCGTTCACCCTGCTCATGCCTCCCACTCCCGTGCAGATCCCGGGCTGATAGCAGCGCACAGCAGCGGCAGTCGCCAGCCTTCCTCCCCACCAGCGGCCGCGCAACCGGTGACTGCTGGACATGGGCAGCCGCGGCAGCCACAGCCTCTGCCGCGGCTGCTTGGAACAGGCACCACCACGCGCCGCCGCAACCCCGACCGCTCCACCCGTTTACCCTGCTCATGCCTCCCGCTCCCGTGCAGATCCCGGGCTGATAGCAGCGCGCAGCAGCGGCAGTCGCCAGCTTTCTTCCCCACCAGCGGCCGCGCAACCGGTGACTGCTGGTCATGGGCAGCCGCGGCAGCCACAGCTGCTGCCGCGGCTGCTTGGAACAGTCACCGCCACGCACCGCCGCAACCCCGGCCGCTCCCCCCGTTTACCCTAGTCATGCCTCCCGCTCCCGTGCGGATCCCGGGCTGATAGCAGCGCGCAGCAGCGGCAGTCGCCAGCCTTCCTCCCCACCAGCGGCCGCGCAACCGGTGACTGCTGGCCATGGGCAGCCGCGGCAGCCACAGCCTCTGCCGCGGCTGCTTGGAACAGGCACCGCCACGCGCCGCCGCAACCCCGGCCGCTCCACCCGTTTACCCTGCTCATGCCTCCCGCTCCCGTGCAGATCCCGGGCTGATAGCAGCGCGCAGCAGCGGCAGTCGCCAGCCTTCCTCCCCACCAGCGGCCGCGCAACCGGTGACTGCTGGCCATGGACAGCCGCGGCAGCCACAGCCTCTGCCGCGGCTGCTTGGAACAGGCACCGCCACGCGCCGCCGCAAACCCGGCCGCTCCACCCGTTTACCCTGCTCATGCCTCCCGCTCCCGTGCGGATCCCGGGCTGATAGCAGCGCGCAGCAGCGGCAGTCGCCAGCCTTCTTCCTCACCAGCGGCCGCGCAACCGGTGACTGCTGGCCATGGGCAGCCGCGGCAGCCACAGCCTCTGCCGCGGCTGCTTGGCGCAGTCACCACCGCCGGCACTCCCCCCGTTTACCGCGATTACTAGTTTGTACCTAGGTTTAACTCTTCGTACATACATACATACATTGAGCCTGGCACTCGATGCTTTGCCTTTGTTTAACAAGGCCCATCCTTAACGCTTTCTCATGGCAATTGCGTTATACGTGTTAATATGCTGTTTGTTGACGCAGCAAATGTAGAAGCAATAGTTTGCACGTTGCAGTGCAGTTGGGCGATCGCGAGGTTTGTTAAAGTCATCGTTCGCTATATGTCTACACTCTGTGAGTTGAGCAAGTACTTGAGGTGAAGGCTTTGACGGGGCTTGCGTCGGGGGCTTGCGTATTCGTGGGGCGCATGCGTCTGCATGCGTTCCGCATGCGTGTTTCGCACGCACAACCGAGAGGTTTGCCGCCCTCCCCGGCTCTCATGCTTCTTGCGTTCCGTGGACGCATGCGTCCCACCCCCAACGCATGCTTTACGCACAAAAAGCAGGTGTAACGCACAAACCCGTCCTTATAGTGGTGGGACTATCTGGTGGGTCCGGGCGGTGGCGTTGTTGTGGCCGGGCTGCGCTTGTAGGGGTTTCTGGTCTTCTGCGGGGGGGTGGCGATAGGCGGGTTAGCGCGCGTAGTGCAGTGGTGCCAGCTGTGGTGACATTGGCTGTGAGGACTTGCACCCATGTTTGGGTGGGCTGGCGGGGGTCGGGGGCTGCGGCGGGCGGGTGGTTGGCTTGCGGGGAGGTGGGAGTTTGCTGTGCGTTCCCATTATTATGAGTGGTTGCTCGTGCCTGTACGTGCACTCTCGTAGGGCTGCGAGGGCGGCCCTCTGCAAGGTGTTCGTTGTGGCGCTGCCGTTGTGTGGGGCGGGCGGCGCTATGGGGGGTGGCAGGGCGTTCATCCTCACGGTGGTGTGCCTGCGGCAGCGTGGCTGCCGGTTGTGGGACTGTGTTGGCGTCGGGCTGGGGGCCGTGGTTCTGGGGTTGGGGTTGCGCATGAGAAGGGTTGGGATGGTGGGTTGGGTGTGTGCGCGTGGTGGGGGCGGCTGGGCTCTAACTTCCAGTGGCGCTGCGGCAGTGGCCTCCTCGGTGGGTTCTTGCTGCTGAGGGTTGGGGGCTGTAGGGTTGGTGGGTCGTCTGGCCATGGCACTCAAGGTTTGTTGGATGGGTCCTTTGCGAACCCTGGGGCGTGTGGGGCGCGGAGGTGGCGGTGGTGGCATGGGGAGGCCCTGGACAGTGGGGTACGTTGCCGGGTCGCAGGTTGTGTTAGGATGGTGCGGGTGCAGGCAGAATATATCTCCTTTAATTTCGGACCAGAGGTCTGGTGTCATGGGTTTCCGGCCCACTCTTACTAAGGAGTCGACTAGGTACCAGGTATCGTTTTCTTTGCGTACGGCGTAGGCATGGCCTCCGTCATGCACCATGAAGCCTAGGCCTCGGGAGCAATCAGGGAGTAGCCCCATAATGGTTTCTTGTGATTGTCCTGGCGCTAGTGTCCTTGACACTACACGTAGGAGTAGTCGTGTCCCTGCGTCGTCTAGAGGTGCCGGGCGATGTCGGAGGTAGTGGTTGATGGCAGATTCGTGGAAAAGCCCGTTGTGGCGAAAGTGGTGGGCCCAGAGGGTGTGAAGCGTTGGTGAGTCTACAAGCGCAGCGTGTGTGACTTGGCAGAAGGCGAGCACGGCTGAGTATTGCAGCCACGGTGTGCCAAGCATGTTGTTGATGGCATGCACAGTGCAAAAGTTGAGGTGCTGCTGTTCCCTGAAGAACGTGGGTTGTATTTGTCTGGGCCACTGGAGGCGTTCTGGTGTGTGTTCAGGTTCAGGGGGTGCGGTGGTAATGGGTGTGGTGCGGGTTTCCACCTGCTGATCACCCCCTCGGAGCTGTAGGGGCACAGGCACGGGGCTCCATGTGCTTTGTAACAAAGTCAGAGGCCAGGTAGCTGGAGTCTGGTAGTGTGATGGGGTTGGTGTAGGGCACGTTGAATGCACGGCATCATCAAGCAGGTTTTTATATATTGAAATCTTTGCTTGTGTGGCGTAGGTTTCCAGGTGGGGGGCCGTGTGTGTTTGGGCGAACATGGATATGAGGTGGGTTAGGCGCGTGTCCGTAAAGGGGGCATGAGTAATGGGCGTGAGTAGGTGTGTAGCTGCGCATGTGATGGCCGGTGTTAGGAGTGGTATTTCAGCTGTGTGTTTGATACTGGCAATAAGCAGGAGTATGGTTAGTAGGTTTCGCGTGAAGGTAACGGGCCTCTTGGCTAGGGCGCGGCATGTGATGTATAGTGGGAACCGCCACTGTGGCGGCGCCGCTGGCGGCTGAGTGGCTGGCTGCAGCGGATGCTGTTCCACACCCGCGCTCCGCACGTGACCGACCGCGGCCGCCAGCCGGGCAGGCAGCCCCGCTGGCGCCGGCGCGTCGCTGTACACCCACGCCCACGTGGTGGCGGAGTCCGGGCGCACATGAGTAAGCAGCGCCCAGGTGAGCATCTTCCAGGGTTGCCGGCCTGGCTGGGCAAGGAGGGCGAAGGTCTTAGCTTGCAGGGCAGACAGGAACGCAGGCAGGTCGACGTGGTTGACACCCCCATCCTTGTACGGCAGACATGCCGTTTCCCGCTTTGGCAGCAGGAGCGGGTTCCCGTGCGACACCAGGCTGGCGTCCTCAGCGTGCATGGAGCGCGCAGCAAAGTGGTCCACCAGGTCGGTGAGTTCCTTCAGCTGTGCAGGCGACGGGTCGAGGAAGCTGAAGTGGTAGGCCAGCTTCGCCGCCAGCACCTGCTTCGCAATGTGCACACGGCCAACAAGAGTCAGAGACAGGGCAGCCCACAGACGCGCCACAAACGCCATGCCGCGAGCCCGCCGGGTGTACAAGTCAGCTGCAGCCGCCTCAGAGTCCCACGACAGGGGCCGCCTTGAGGTGCCCGAGCCGCAGACTGAACTGGGCGAGGAGGCTGGCAAGTTGCGGGGCACCTGCAGCACGTGATGGGCTAGGGGCCGCCTCCTGACTGGCATCGGTGACACAGTTCCAGTCCCCACCGACAACAAGCACCCTGTCCGAGGCCAGGTGGGTAAGCAGCCCGGCAAAGAAAGCAGGCTTGTCCGCCACGGCCGTGGGCGCATACACACACACGAAGCGCAGGCGCAGGTGACCCACGTCCCAATCCCAACATACCACACGGCCCGCCGCATCCGTTGACGGCGGCTGCAGTACGCAGCCTGGAAGGGACAGCCGACTCCGCGCCAGGATAGCCGTCCCACAGGAGTGGGGCGACGCTGCCGGGCTGGCAGCAAGGCAGTGGCGCCACGGAAGGCACGCCCCCTGCGCGGCACGAAGGCAAGACTCCAGCACCGTCGTGTCAGTAGCATGGGTCTCCTGCACCATCGCCACATCCGCCCCAACTTGCTGTAGGTGCGAGACCAGCGCCCGCGCCTTGAACGGCGAGCCCAGGCCGTTGACATTCACTGTCAGCAGCCGAAGGTTCGCCGCTCCCACTGGTGGCCGCATTATGAGCCCCCGCCGGCCACGGCAGCGCCGTGGCGGTTGCGGTTGCTGTTGCTGCTTTGGCGTTTGCCGCGGCGGTCGCCACCCTGGCTGGGGGGCGCGCCGCCGCTGCTCGTGCTCATGCTAGCGGCACCTGAGCTGGCGCCGCCGGGGTGCAATGGAGCGCTGCCCAGGCTCATGAGGCTGGATGACGCCGCGCAGCAGGTGCACACGGCCTACATGGACTACATGCTCCTACACGCCCGCACCCTGCGGTCC